>NC_056749.1:302127744-302309084 GCF_019279795.1 Protopterus annectens
TGTCAGTGTAATTATTAAAATCACCATCTCTTATATTCGGTGACACCAACTGTAGGACCCTGAAACTAAATCTGCTGTGTCCCAAACAAGAGGCATGGCTTGCTAGTGCATTGGTCAATACATTATTATGAATATTGCTGATATGTTCCAGGATACGTTCCCTAAGTTGACATGTTGTGTTGCCCACATAAAAACGGGAGACATTTGCAACAGGTAGCCAAATATATTAAGTTACTAGTCCTGCATGTAGCAGAGAACCTGAGCGAGAAAACCTGTCCAGAAACAGGATGACAAAAAAACATACCGGAAGCAATAAAACTGCACGCTCTATAACTACGGCAAGGAAATGTGCCCTTTCTTCCATGTATATGCACTGTCAGCTGATGCCCCATGAGAGGGACCATAACATCACATCTTTTTCAGAGAAAGATTACTTTTTAATATAAACTGTGGTTCTCTCCCATTCAAACTTATGATCTTATTAGCTAACCGGATGGGCCAATCCTTCCTTACGATATCACAAAACTGCTGAACATTATTAGAATAAGTAAACTTCAACTTGGGGGGAACCCTTCATGTACCTATGTACAACAAATGCCTCTCTCCTGTTTTGATTAGAAAAGTAAGGTGCCCCTCTGCCACTCCTACAAATGTCCCTGTTTTATGTGGGCAAGACGACACGTTAACTTTAGGACCGTATCATGGAACATACCAGCAACATTCATAATAACATATTAACCAATGCACTAACAAGCCATGCCTCTTCTTGGTTGGGACACAATAGGTTTAGTTTCAGGGTCCTACAGTTGGTGTCACCGAATGTAAGAGGTAGAGATTTTAATAATTACATTGAGAGGGTGGAACTTAAATGGATTGTTGCCCTTCAAGCACGTAGGATGCCCGGTTTGAACTGTAGTCTAGCCATTAAACCTGCGTTGATGGGCAGGTGGCAGTGTATTAGTTAATTCTTAAATTAGTTTTTCTTTTGTTTTGTTGGTTTAATTGTAGTGTTGCTTTTTTATTTGCTGTTGTATCTGTATTTATACTGACTGTGTTTTTGATATTTTATTTGGTCTGATGAAGTGGTAACCCGCAAAAGCGCTCATCATTAAACCATAACATTTTTGTTGTTTTTATCACCTTGGTGGTTGACTTGCATTTATATTTATTGCTTAATTCAAATAGTGTCAGGATACAGTATTTATCTGTTGGCAGTAATAGTACACACTATCCACAGCATGATCCATTTATGTTTTTTCCCTTTTTCGTAACAGCACTTGAGGGGAGGGAAACTTAGCAATAACTTGTAAAACATTACTGTGGCCATGTTGCCTCTGTTTAATTGGCTTTCACACATTAGAAGTAATCACCAGAAGTGAGTGACTGTTTCTGAGAGAATCTGTGGCTGAAAGTAAAAGGCTTTAAAGATCACTTTGAAGTGATTGTTGATATGGCTTGACAGGATTTGGGAGAGTATACGTATTTCTGAGAGCAATACGTTGAGGCACAGTGTAGTTGCTGTGTGTTCTTTTACTTTCATACAACCTAATATCAGAGGGGTATGCAGAAGTCATCTGTTTTTGAGGGTAATACGGCAGGCTGTGTTTGAAAGCACAGAACTGTTACATTATCATTGTATTTATGAAAGCAACAGGGTAAATACATTACTGGGACAACTATGTCTTCCACAATCGTAAATCAAAAATGTGCACAGAAAATAGGGGGAAAAATAGGAAATAGAACAGGCTTTGTATGAAAGCTATCGGCATTTACTTGATCAGTATTAAATGATCATCAGTGTGGCTTTTTGTGGGGGCAGGATACATTTTTTGAGATCAGACACCTGAAGTACATTAACATAATTATTATATTTGTTTGACTTCACAATCAGAGGTGATTTGCTGTCCCAGATGAAGCATGTTCTTCTAGGACAATGTGTGTGAAAAAAGAGCTGAAGATAATGTTGTTTTAGAAATACTTGAAGCCACAGCACATTTACTCTTTCAAGTTTTGTTTAGAGCATCACTAATGCAAATGCTTTTAGATTCAGTTTGAAATAACTGTGCACATTTAGTTTATCTCTTGGGGGTATGTAATATATACAATTATAAATACATTTTGCTGTTGTATCACAAGAGCAAAACCACAATTTTTGTGTCCATGGAAGTGTGTTATCCAGCATTTGAAATCCTATTACTGAGAGTAGGAAAAAAGTAAAGCATTATTGGGAACTGTGAAATAAAATTATGAAATTCAGTATGCATCTGTTTTACTAACTCTCCACCTAGAAGCACAACCAACTACAGTTTATAACTACAGTTTATAATTGAATACCTAGATTTATTGTCTATCTTTACTACAAAACATTAGCATGTTTCGGAAATTTAATCCTGCATTATTAGCTTTCTCCAGTAGGCCTACATAATTAGTAGAAAATATCAGGCTGCTAAGTTGTGTCATACTCATTTTTTCTAAGCTGCAAGTGTACGTACCACTTCTTCTTGGGGTGGTACAATGCAGCCCTTATCCAGGTTTTGTATTGTGTTGTTACATCCACAGAATAAAAAAAATCATAAATATTTCACCAGGTTTGGCAACATTTCTGTTACTTTATGTAGTGAGAAGCCTAAACTTCTTGTGCTGACAAAGGACGTTTGCTGCCCTATAAATCAGGTTTGAGCGAATGTAGGATGGCTTTCTAGATTTTTGTTTTACCCAGGTATCTTATTAGAATCTTTGAATCTTTTCATTATGAAGTGCCATAGAGGAGTTAATATATTGCTTCTTACACACTGCTATCAAAGGTGGTATTTCGGAGGGTTTTTGATTTCACAGTCTGGCATTATGCCCATTTTGCTCTTGTGGGCTGTTTGACCTCTAGAAAAAAAAAGGCATGGTGAAGCTGTTCAGAATGTGTGCACTAAGGTCTGTTCCATTAGAAGTAAGAAATCATAAATATTTAATGAAACAATGCAACATTTCCATTATTATATATAGTATGAGGGTTAAACTCTGTATCCTGACAGAGGCAGTGTGCTGCTTTGTAAATCAGGATTGAGATGAATTTTAGTCCTTGGGGTAGATAGCATTCTTGAGTATCCTGTACCACATATTCTGATTTTCTGATTTTAGTTTTGTTATAATCTGCCCTAAAGAGACTGACTCATGACCTGATACACAGGTAGCAAATCCAGTGTTTCCAAATGCATTTGTTGTCACAGTGTAACACTGTGTCTGGCTTCCACCTTGCAGTAGTATTTGGTGACTTCTTAAAGAGTAAAGTAAAGCTAATGTTCAGACTATATTGCAGTAAGTTCTTATTACACCAGAAGAAAAATTATATGCATTTCTAAAGGATCTTTTGGAAAGCGTTGCAACTAAAATGCCATGTTTTAACACAGCTAAAACATTGAGTCAGATTTGTTCTTGATTTGGACTAAAATTCTCAAGGAAAGAGTATCAGTCTTTGATTCGTTTTGTAGTTGAGTTATGACCTGAAAGATTAATAAAGAAATCGTAAAATGTGGCTGAGATGTGACATTGTATACCTAGACTCCATATGCAGGCCTTAATATGCCTTCAGTGTCCTAGTATGCCATTTTGCATTATTCTGTGACTCTCTTGTGGGTGTTGTGATGAACTTCTGCTCAGTATGCAAAGTACAGTAATGATCATGAATGTTTCTTTTTACTGTGTTGTTATATCATAAGTAAAAATCCTGTATGTTTCACCAGGGAAGAAAATGTATGTATGATTACAAATGTTAAGTGTCTCCATATATATAATACATGTGTTTGCGAACAAAAGCAGTTTTCATTTTTGTCAATGTTAAAATACCATTCTTTCTTAAACTGGTAGGGTCAAAGTGATTGCTGATTTGCCCTGAAATTCCTTAGCATGACATAGCAGTCTTAGGTGCATTGCCTTTTGAAGCTGAGCACTTTGATAACATACATACCAATGTTTTAAACATGAGCAATAATGACCTTCTAGCCTGCCAATGTACCATAGCAGACATCCTCATAATAAATGTCCAATTTGTTCTTAAAATATGTAAATTAGTGTTTTCTTTAATATAATGTAATGGCCTGTTTCCTTCTAAGTGTCCATTACTCTCTCATAGAAGCATTTAACACATCTCTTATTCCTGTATAATTTTCTACGCAGGATTTCCAGTGCTTCTCTACTCTTCTTTGATAATACCAAGCATTCTCAGAGGCAATTGTCTTTAAATGATTTATATGCCTTAATTAGGTCTCCTCTTAAATCTATATGAAACACACATTCAGGTATTTTAATCTTTCCTAATAACTGGATACCCTTGACATATTTCAGCTGTAGTCATTTCAGTTTACTGATGATAATTTTCTTATAAGGTTTCCATATTTTTATTATTACATACTCTAGAGTCGGTCTAATTTAACTTGCACTGATCATTTCTGATTCCTAGACTTTAAATACTTTTTATACAGCTTATAGTTTTATAACTGTCATTAACCAGTTGATTGATCTGGAAGACTCGAAGCTGGTTCTACCCATATACCTATGTCCTTAAATGAATCTTCAGTTTCAGTCGTGGTGTGCTGTATTAAATATATACCATTCAGTTTTTCTCTCAGAAATCTCATATGCTTAGTTTTTGATATGTATGTCAGCATATTGTTCTTTGTGCCCAGTTGGTTAAGTTCTTTTGCAGTCATGCCTTGTCTGTAGCAGATGTAATCAGTGTTCTCATTTACAGATCATCTGCACTCAAACTGTAGAACACTTCACATGAAAGGATAACGTTAGAAAGATACAATCTAAACGTGTATGGCCCAGGACAGAGCCCTTTATGACACCCTGATTGTAACCTATAATTTCACCTGTCCAGTTGCTTTAAGATAGTTGCAATGCAGTTAGCAATCTTATCAGGTCTCCTTTAATACCTAGGTGTAATAATTTATTTGTGACAATGTGAGGTAATGCCAGCTATGCCAGGAGAAGTAGGGCAGCGGATATGTAACATATGCCAGCATAGCTAGTTGGAGTTTTGTAATAAATTGTATGTCATTTATATATCAAACTGATTTCTACAGGTGCTGGTGTTAAAAATGTTTTTCTAAAGCTGCTTCTGTTACAGATGTACCAACAGTGGGTCCTGCTGGGCAGAAAGAAAAATGCATCAGTATGTCAGACTGTATTATAACTGTTGAAATTAATATTGTAACAGAGGATTCTGGAAGAGAAGAGGTTAGTCTCAGCCCCAGCTAACTTATAGAAAAAATATCTTGAAATTAAATTACCTGGTTTAGCCCATAAAGATTGTATCTCACAGGTCTCAATGCAGCCAGAGACGAAAAGTATGTACTTGGAAGCCTTCTGTATTGTCCGTAGCAGTGAACTAATTGCTACTCCAGAAGGGTGGAATTGTTGTAATGATTTTATGGCTTCCAGATGCTATAACGCATCTTAGCAACGCTCTGTCTGTGTGTATGGTAACACATATGTGCAAAATTATGGTTCATTTTCTAGTAAAGGGGGTAGTATGGGAACCAGAAGTCAGATGGCCAGATGTATGAGATGTGATCTTGTAATTTAGGATTAAAATGATTTTTTTAATACCAGATGAGACAGAAGTCTCATAGCAGTCTGTTTTTACAACCCGACAAAGAAGAATCCATCACTCACTTCACCTTGCCTTGCTTTAGTAAGTAACCAGGCAATAGTAATTCTTTAGATCAGTCAGGAATAAAATAGTGAGATTAGTTAAGTACTGTTTTTCTGTATTTCTGTGTGAATCTGTTCATCTGTGTTGTTTTAATATTTAATTTTTTCCTGTGAATGAAATTCTGGTGTTTTATTGTAAATATTCAGTATCTTCATGTTCTTTTTACTTATTATTAAATATATTTAAACTTTTCATTGTGGCTGGTCTTTTAGAAAATTTGTTAACCTTTGAGAGTACTTATGATTATTTGGTGACATTGTGGTCGCTCCTTAAAGCCTTACTGTTTGGTCAACATTACCATTTGTATTTGTATTAATTTCACTCAGTATAATTGGGTACCCTTGTAAGAGCTGGCTTTGGATTGCCTGGTGGCAGTAACTACCTTATAGTCTGGTCAAAGGTTAGCAGAGTGAGTAAATCTGAACCAGCCTTTCCCAGGCGCACGCGCATGTGTGTGTGTGTGTGTGTGTGAGAATCGAATTTCAGAGTGTGTGTATCAGCTGCTTGGGGCAGGGACACAGAGCACTGGTTTCACAGAGAGGGGGTTGGAGGACTTGGCTTGGTTTCTCGGCTGAGGACTCAACTCTACAGCTGTGCCAGTGGGATATGCCAGTGGGAAGTCTTATTGGGGGCCTGGAGAGAGAGAAAGGGAAATCCATACCCCAGACTGAGTGTGTTCCTTGTGTATTCTTAAGGGAAATTGTGCTTAATGCAAAGAGCTGCATCTGGAAATACTGCGTGTATCTAACTTTTTTCCAAGTGAACGTCCCTCACCGGTGTCAGTGGTGAGAATTTAGGCTGCTTGATTACTGGCCCGGGGGGGTGCCACATATTGGTGGTAGCTGTGGGATATTAATTGAACTTCTGTAGACTGTAGGCAGTTGTCACTGAAGGTGTGTGTACTGTCAGCAGCTATAAGGTAAACATAGTTTCATTTTCAGAAAAGTTTTATTTATTTTTTGCTAGTTTAGTCAGGGAAAGCAGGCAAAGATGTCAACAGAGGATTATGGCAAGCTAACAAAGAACCAGTTGGCCAAGGTGTGTGAAGCCAAAGGAAGGACTGGTGTATGCCAACCTCACTAAAGAGGAAATTATTTCAGCCTTAATTGCATCTGCGGCACAGACCAGTAACCGGAAGACAACCCATCTGGTGATTGGGATTTGCCGTCCTCAGAAACAGGAGAGTTCACCTTTTCCTCGGAGGACTTGAAAAACGATCAGGAGTTAAGAGACTTGACCTGGAGGCCAAACGTTTGGAATTAGAATCAGCAGAGAGACTGTGGCAGGCAAAACATAGGGAATTAGAATCAGCAGAGAGACTGCAGAGTATGGTGGCCGAAGAAAATGAGAAGTAACACCAACATGAGAGGGAGATGCTGACTCTTTTTCAGGGTCATGGAGGTAATGGGGAAGTGAATAACCAAACCCCGGAAGCAATAAAAGTCAGCAAATTTCTTCCACAGTTTTCAGATGGTGATAATTTTGATAGCTTTATTCATATATAAACAGTATAATGTTGAGCAAGGGCTCTGGGTATGGTTCCTGACTACCTTACTTCATGGAAAAGGTGCGATTGCGGTTTCTAAATTGTCTGATATTGATTCTTTAAACTATAATAAAGTAAATCAGAATGTTTAAGCTAACACCTGAAACTTACAGAAACATGTTTTGTGAGCATAGACCCAAGGCAGATGAAAATGTATGTGATTGTATTGCTGAGTTAAGCGCTTATTTTCATAAGTGGTTGAGTGGGTGTCAGGTCAGCATATTTGAAGGGCTGGCAGACCTTTTGGTGAGGGAACAAGCCCTTGGCACTTTGCCTGAGGACATGAGAATCTGATTGGCAGACCGGGAGTGTAACTCTGCAGGTGAGCTGGAGAACAAAAGGGGATCTCTACTTAGCACATGGATACAAGGGAACCCATGGTAGGCGGCCTAAACCACCCTAACAGAGTCCACCAGTAACAGGGGAAACCACTAGTACAGGTACATGGCCAGGATCAAGGGTTAGATGTTTAAAATGTAACCAGTGGGGCCATATATCATGTAGATACCCATGAAAGGAAGGTTTGAAACAAAAGGTGGGGGAGCCAGCAAGTGGGAATAACAGTATGCCAGTTGTAAGTTGTGTGGAGACCACAGGGGTACCAAACTGTCACTGGAGTTTGTCCCATCTTAGTAGAAGGAAAACAAGCCACCGCTAAGAGGGAGACAGCCTCTGACATAACCACTGTGAAGCTTGCAGCAGTACTTGCTTGGGCAGTCCACTCAAGTCAGATGTCTTTGACCAAGGTACACCTTGACTGGGAGGGTAGAAAAGGAAGCAAGCAAGTAGGGGGTGTTTGAGGATATCCCTGCAGATGTCTTGATAGGGAATGATTTTGATAATGCAGTACCTTGTGTGCATGCAGTTACATGCAGTCAGGCTTGGAGACAGGCATGTGAATCTGGTAGCCTGGGGAAGACCTAGACAGACCCCACACCTGAAGTCAGGGCTGGTGAGGTGGCTATTTCAGGAAGGGAGCTACCCTGTAGCATTGAACCTGAAGGTGAGCCACAGCTGCTGGTAGGTACTGATGTTCTTTTGGACAGAGTGATTGCAATGGCAGAGGTGAGTGGTAGTACCCAGGCTGACATTGAGGTACCGCTGTCAGAGGATAACAGACTTCTTGTGGAAATGGAGTTGGGAAGGGTCACAATGATAGGGTTGAGGCAGGCTCAGCCCTTGGACCCTACACTAAGAGACTTGGAGGCAGGAAGGCACCTGATCATCAAGGAAAAGGGAAGTCTGTACACTAGAACAAAGGGTTACTGTATAGAGAGTGGACCCCCTGAGGGAAGGCTAGATGGTGAGGCAATACAGCAGTTGGTAGTACCTAGAATCTACTGTCTGGTATTTCTAGCCATAGCCAATGACAGTTCTTTTGCAGATCATATAGGCATAAAGCATACCAAGAGATGTATCATGTAGTACTTTTATTGGCCTTGGATTGCAAGGAATGTAACCGGTACTGCAGGATCTGTGAGCAGTGCCAGAAAATAGGGAAGGCATGAGACAAGGTCAAAGCTCTTTTGATGCCTTTGTCTCTGATTGAAGAGCCATTTCAGAGGGTAGCTGTGGATATTGTGGGGCCTCTGAGTACCCCAAGTTCCACAGGGAAGAAGTATGTCCTGGTGGTAGTAGATTATGCTACTAGATACACTGAGGCGGTGGTTATGTACTCCATTGAGACAGAGAAGGTGGCAAATGCTTTGTTAGAGATTTTCAGCAGGGTAGGTTTCCCGAGAGAAATACTGACTGATAGAGGTGCCAGTTTCCTGTCAGACCTGCTGGCTTGTTTGTGGGAGCGATGTGGGGTGACACACTTAAAGACCTTCGCCTATCACCCCAGACTAATGATCTTGTGGAGATGTTAAACTCTACAGTAAAGACTGTGCTGTGGGCATTTGCAGACCAGTGTGAGAGAGTGGGACATATACTTGCACCATCTGCTGTTTGCATACAGAGAGGTACCCCAGGAATCCACAGGTTTTTTACCCTTTGAGTTGCTGTATGAGCATAGAGTGAGGGATCAGTTTTGGCATATGTCCTAAACCTCAGGACAAGGCTTAGGGAGCTCATGGGCTTGGGCCAGGAGAACCTGGCAGAAGCCCAAGAGCAGGTCTGATATGACCAGAATCCTTAAGCCCAAGAGTATGCTGTGGGAGAGCAGGTTATGGTCCTCATTCCTGTCAGACTCAATAAGCTGTAGGCAGCTTGGGAGGGACCCGACCCTTCAAAGTGGTAAGGAAGGTTAGTGATGTTAACTACATTGTAGAACTGCTAGGCAGGAGGCAGAGGCACAAATCGTACCATGTTAACATGATGAAGGCTTACCATGATAGATGGGCCCTGGTCCTGAGTTTTTGCAGTGGATGGCAGGAGGAGTCTGAGGTTGATCTGGTGACTGATCTTAGTGGAAGGAGTAGCAATGTCCCAGCAGGTATCCCCTACCCAGGTTCGAGAACTCCAAATAGTGTTACAGGAGTTTGGGGGGTATGTTCACTAGGAAACCTGGGGTGTACCCACCTGGTGCAGCACCATGTGGATACAGGACCCCAAAGGCCTATCAAGCAGGCCCCTACAGGGTGCCTGAATGAGTTAGACAGACTCTGAGGGAGGAGATACAGGAAATTTTGGAACAGGGGTAATCCAGGAGTCTACCAGTCCCTGTGCCTTCCCAGTGGTGCTGGTACAAAAGAACGATGGCAACGCCAGGTTCTATGTGGACTACAGGAAACTAAATATGTCACAGAGTCGTATGCTTACCCCTTTGGTTGGACAGATGAAGCCTTAGATCAGCTGAGTAGGGCTAAGTATCTGACCATATATTCAGAAAGTACGCAGGCTGGGGAGCTTTGTTATCCTCATTGCCCCATTCTGGCCTCGCCAAGTCTGTTTTCCCTCTCTATGGTCTCAAGTAGTTCCACCATGGACGTTGCATTCGGTTCCAGATCTCATTTCTCATCCCTCAGGGATTCCTTATCCAGACCTGGACAGTCTAAAGCTCATAGTTGGCTGCTCCAGTTCCCATGATTATTAGGACTCCTGGTTTATCTTCTCCCATTAAAAACATTTTGGTGGCAGCTCACAAGTCTTCCACCAGAAGGTTGTACCATAGTAAGTGGAAATGTTTTTCACTGTGGGCCTCGCAACGTGCATTGTATCCCTTTACTGCTCCAGTGTCTGCATATTGGAATTTTTGGCAGGGATTTTTCAGCAAGGTGCCAGTTCCTCCACTGTCAAAGTCCAACTAGCTGCAATTTCTAATTTTTATGTGGGGGAAAATATGATTTTGTTAGCCTCTTCTAAACTTTGCAAGGCCTTCCTTAAGGGTACCTTTCTTATGAGACCCCCGGTGAAGGACCCTGTGCCTCCGTGGGACCTTACTTTAGTGCTTCAGGCTTCAGTCTCACCCCCTTTTGAACCTGCAGCCTCGGCAGAGTTGCAGTATCTGTCTTGGAAGACTGCTTATTTAGCTGCCATTACTTCTGCTAGGAGAGTGTCAGAACTTATCTGCGATTTTTCATAAAGATAGGGTATCCTTGTCTACTAACCCATCCTTTCTCCCTAAGATAGCATCAGATGATCATTCTTCCAGTCTTTTTTTCAAATTTTCAAAATAAAGGAGAATACAAAATTACATTTGTTGGATGTGCATAGACAACTACGGTTCTATTTGCACAGGACAAAAGCCTTTCATAAGTCTGACCAACTTTTTGTATCTTACTTAAAACCCTTTTTAGGGAAACCGATCTCCAGAATTACAGTTGCTCGCTGGATTTCCCAATGTATTATTCGGGCATACTCAGTTAGGGGAATTTCCCCACTAGGTCAGATAAAAGCTCATTCTACCAGATCTATGGCTACTTCAGTGGCTTTTTGGTCCAGGGTGTCATTCGATGAGATTTGTTCTGCAGCTTCTTGGTCCTCATCTCATACCTTAATTTCACATTATAAATTGGACATTGTATCCAGGAACTGGGCATCTTTTGGCTCCGCTGTTCTCCATAATGTCCTTCCATGAGGGCCTCCCAGGTGTATAGTAGCTGGGGACTCTGTCCCACAAGTTGAAGACCAAATGAAGTCAACTACTTCAGATAAAGACGTTATGTACTCACCATAACATTCCATCTGAGTAGTTTTACTTCATTTGTCTTCAACCATCCCCTTCCTCCTTCCCCTGACCTTGTCAGTATTGTTTTGGCTGTATATATGGTAGGTGGACACTTCAGGCATGTTCTTTGCCATGCTTTGCCTCAGGAAATTTGGGTTGCCAGTAGTGGTAAGGTCTTGCTGGGTTTGGGTATATCTTATGTTTTGAGCAGCAAACTCGATCTGAAGGGAAGAAGGAGACGGGGCATTATGGGTAAGGGGAGGAGCTTGGAGCTCAGATCAGATGCTAGTTATGTAGCCGAGTCAGATCCGATATGGATCCGTAACCCACAGGTTGAAGGCAAATGAAGTACAACTACTCAGATGGAACGTTATGGTGAGTACATAACTTTTTTTTTTTTTTTTTTTTTTTTTTTTTGTGCATTGTAAATTTCTTTAGTTTGTTTGTGTCTTTCGGCTTTTTCCCGGTTAGGGGTCGCCACAGTGGAACTCCGGTCCGCTAATGATTGGCAGTAGATTTTTTATGTGCCGAGTTTGCCAGCCCTGACACACAACCTTCAACAAAGGTACGCCCATTCATGCATGTCTCCACACAGAAGACGCTCTAGCTGAGAATCGAACCGCACAACGTCTTGCTGTAAGGCGACAACGCTACCGCAGCACCACCACTGTAATGTTGGAAAAATCAATATTATACCAGTCTGTCTCTGGTAAATTTAAATCCCATATGTTATTTTTCCATCCTGTGTTACTTACAAGAAATGTATGAATTCATCCAAGTAATCACTTGTCATTGATGGTCTCTGTACATTACAAAAATTGTAATTTGTATTGTCATGTTTACGCAATCTGTAGTACTGGTGTTATCTGATATTCCATAATATCAAGGCTCATAACTGTCCTTAATCCCTATCATATTAACTCCCCGTTTTTTTTTTTTAATAATTAAAGCAATGAGTAAAAAGGTCACACAGGAAAAACACTTGGTTAAAAAACACAAAAAGAAAAATACAAGAGGTTTAAGGTATCACACAGTGGAAAGTCTAGCTTTGCTAGATTTTTCTTTGTGTGTTTTTTAACCAGATGTCTATTGCATTAAAAAATTATCTTCCCTTCGTCTTACCAAGCAAACTCTATCCTGCCTAAGTAAACGAGTGTCCAAAATTAAGCATTAATATTCTGTTCATTCCATTTTTTCTTGTAGGTGTTTACTCCAAAAATCTTTTATTCAAACTAACCTGACTCTCCTTTCTGTATGTGATTGTGAAAAATATATCCTAATACCTGTGCAAGCTATAGTATCTAGCATTGCTAAAAGTTTCCTACTAACAATCATTGAGTCATTAAAGATCCAACATGAATAAAAACAGCTCTGTACTTTCTTGTATATAGATATCCTAAGCCCTGTTTATATCTTGCATTTTACTTCTGGCAGGTGTAACACTATTTAATTATCATCATCCTCTCTACAAACTTGTTTCAGTCCCTTAAATAACTGAATCTCCAATTATTCATGTATTGTTTGCAGCCTGATTTAAGGGATGTCCCATCTCTAATTCAGTAGTGTCTACTATTTCAGTTGTACAGAAGAATAATCTTCATTACTATTAGTCTTATTAATCTCACTGTTTCCACTTGATCATTTCCAGTCATACAGTTCTGATTTGTGTGTCTTTGTACTTCTACAACCTGAGCCATGTTGTCAGCTCAGTTTTCCTCTTCTTTTTTTCCCCTTACTTTAATGTTCTTTGATACTTCAAAGGCCCCTTTAGAAGTTGCTTTCATATACAGGCTTTAGGATCAGATTTATAAACATTCTCACATAAATCGTCTTTTGCTGAGAGTAATCCTGCTGACTCGTTGCAGTTAGTAAAAGGCCTGCTGAAGCCTGAAATTCCTCTGATAAAGTCAGATAGGAAAGCAGTGAGGTGGCAGATAAACAATCATTCTTGTACATTCTTACCCCTCTACTAGGGAAGCAGTGTGAACGTGGCAGTGGGCCACTGATCAGGTTATGTGCCTTTTGATCATATGCATCCCAGGGAAAATCTGTCCTGTACTGGAGTTTTGGTTCCAAAGAAAAGTACTTATGCCCTCTTCCTTAGAAGCGGATACTTTGGGAGGTCATTCTGGTAGTGGTAAAAGAGAATGCAGCATTACTTGGCTTCTGTTTCCTTCAGTAAGGCAAGGGGAGTGAGCAGTGGCATGTTTCTAATTTTATTTAACTTGGTAAGCAAACTGGTCATTCTGTGACCCTTTTGAGCCACAGCATCACTCACAAAGGCAGAAATAAGTAATGAATATATACTTTTAAATATGTAAAACAAACATGGAACATTGATTTTGCAGGTTTAGGGTTAGGTCATAGTTGAAGCAAACACTTCTTTAGTGCTGTGTTCCTGGATTTTAACAAGGGATTTTGTCTCCAAAAGCTTCTGATTGATACTGCAGTCCACGAGTCCTGGTTCTTGGAATATGTTGATATACTCCCTCCTTTACCCTCTTGCATGTACTGAAAGTATGGGTTACCCCATGTTACTGAAAAGTTGGTTTGTCAACAGTGTGTATGGATTTTAATTCAGTTGCATTTGTTGTCAGGAGTCCATTCGGGTGACTAATGTCCATAGCTGGTATTAATTAAATTAAAAGTATTGCCAGAGTCACTTCTGTTAATGGGTCAGCAGTGCATTTGACTTTGTTTCCGTTGCACTTTTCTGTATAATTGTAAGACTTCAGAGTTTGTGTACATCAGTTAGGAGTGTGCAGGGGTAAAGAGAGCTTATACAGTGGTTTTAGAGTTTGTTTTCACAGACGGAGTGTTTGAATATGTAGTTGATATTTTATTTTCTTAATTACACTTTGAGTTGTTAATGCTGATTGTGGGAAAAATTGGTCAGGATAATGGGGACGTGCCCATGTCTTTTCACCAAGTACCATGGAATCTTGTACATCTGTCTGCTTACCACCAACTCAGACAAATGGGACCTTGATTAAATGTCTCATCTGAAGATTGACACACTTAGTGTTAGTATTGGAAAATGAGTCCAAGCACCTGATAAAATCTGACATGCTTCATTGATGCTTTGTTGTTGCGTTTCGATGATACAGTCAGCTAATAATTTTGGGCCAACCAAGTCGGTTGACAATATAGTTGTATTCAGTATGATGCCATATACTTACATAAATGCGTACATTGGTGTGTATCTATGCAAGTATATGGTTCCCTTGCATTTTGTTGAATGTCATTTCTTCGACAAGCGCAGGGGTGTGTGGCTTAATGTCACTGGTATGGATAGCCGTGTGGTAGAAATGTCAATGTCGTGTAATATCGAGACAGGAAAGCAGGACTGGAGGGTGAGAGCATGTGTATACGAGTTAGCGTTTGAGTCGGTGATGAGTGAGGGGTAGGTGTTGTATTATGTGAGTTTGTATATTTTAGGATTAAGGTCAGGGTTAAGTTAGGGGATTTGATACAGTATTTGTGTGTGTTTGTGAATATTTGTGTGTCCAAGTGTGTCTTGTGTAGTGTCATGGTTATGGGATGATTTTTATGAAGGAAAGGTGTATGTATGGTTCGGGTTGAGGGAAGGGGCAGTATCAGGGTTAGGTCAGCACCCATTATTAAGATTTATTTAGCAGTGGGTTCTAACCCCAATCCTAATGCTGCCACTTCCCTCAACCCTAACCCTACACCTTTCCTTCATTAAAAAAAAAAAAAAAAACTACTCTTAACACTGCCACTAGTCAGATGAATTTGAGACTAGTGTTATGGGGGGAGGGTTAATATTAATATCTGGACAGGAAATGGTTTTCCTTTCTTGATATTATGTTATGTGATATTTGTTGTTTTCTGTATTGTGTATGTTTGAACGTTTTTGTTTTGTCTTCAACGTTAATGTCGTACACAATAGAAAAAAAAAATATTTTATATATATATATATATATATATATATATATATATATATATATATATATATATATATATATATATATTTTTTATACCCGTGTATGTATTGTTATAGGCGTGTGTGTGTGTATATATATGTATATATATATATATATATATATATATATATATATATGTATATATATATATATATATGTCTGCACATACAAGTGCACAAAATGTGTGTCTTTATACACTCACATTTGTGTGTGTTCACATACGTTATAACGTTAAAGTTCTTACTGGAGAAGCAGGCTCCTGGCATTTTTAATTTCCCAAGTCTTTTGGGTTTCTAGAGAATGGACCTCATTCCTAAGTCAAAATGTGATTAAAGTTCATGCAATTACTATTGTTTCAATCTTTGATGTTAGCCAGCACCTACAGTGTGCCCAGTAATCACTCCTGCAATTCGTACAGTCACATGTATTGGTAACATATCTAAGTGCAATTGTAAATTCTTTTTTTTATAAGACCCATTCTTTCTACTACTATTGGAAATGTCTGGATATCCTCCTTCCACACTGCCCTCATTTCTGCCTGCAAATCCTGGTATTTTATGACTTTGTGTCTCTCTGTACATAAGACACTATAGTCACTGGGTGTAGTCATTTCAGTGATCAGTACTACTTTTGTCTTCTTTTCATGGACTACTGTGTCTGGTTTTCTTGCATCTGTATTTTGAACTGTTGGTAACTGGTGATCCCATGTAATATCTTATCATTTTCTCTAATACCTTGTGGCTCATGTTTCCAGAGTTTTTCAGCTACTTCAATATTGTAGTGTTTGCACAATCCACAGTTCCACAGCCTTGCCACATAATTATGATTTTCAGTATGCAGGTCCTTCTGCCAATAGTATATCACAGCCAGCAACAAGATGTGCGACTGTTTGCAATTCTGTTTTAGAAAACCTACGTTTGTCTTTTTTCTCCCACATGTTCAATGGACTTTGTCAACCAACGTGTATGTAATTCCCTATCTTGGGCCACCAGTAATAACCTTTCGTCTTTTGGTTTAAATTCACTTCTCCTTAACCGTTCTTACTTTCAATCATTATCAACGTGAGGTTGTTCCAAGAATTTTCTATACTTGGAACTATATTTATGCATTTTCCATATTTCTTGCCTTCTCACTTGATCCTTCACCTTATATTTTTTCTTTTGTTTTTTTGGCACATTCAGTTGCTGCCTGATTTTTATCTACATATGGTTTAATTTCCATTACCACTTGACACTGATATGCTTTTGCTAAACTAAGCAGGGAAGTCATCTTAGACTTATTCTCCTCATGCTTCAAGACTTTCACTACGTTTAGGTCTTATGAGGTCCGCAGATATGTATGCAGTCCCACGATTGCAGATCTATACATGTAATCGATTTTGAGGAGGCCCATACTTCCTTCCAGATGGGAAATATATGTCTTGGTATGCACTGATTTTTAGAAAACATTTGAACATGAAGCATCCTTGTTTTCTTGTCCAACACCTTTTGAGGCCAGTCGATCACTCCAAAACTATAAGTTAGGACAGGAAGAGCAAATTGGTTTATAGGTTGAACATTTTTCCTAGATGTCAACACTGTTTTCAGTATTACTTTCAGTCATCTAAAATATTCCTTACTAAGTTTTATTCGCATTTGTTCATGCTTTATTGTTGATCCTTCATCAGTTCCCAAATATTTATACACTCCCTCTTGCTCAAGTTCTTTTTCATTTTCTTCTAAACTGAGGGCACATTCCTTGTTCTTAATTTCCTGTGGGCATTCTGTAGAATGTTTCCGAGCGTTTTCCTGTGCCGCATTCCCTTCAGTTTCATCTTGTGTCATCCATTGCTCTTTCATATGGGAACTCAATGGCCTATCACTCCACAACACTGACTGTGTCAGAGTTGCCATGGTTTCCTATACCTTCCCTTGCTGTGCTGTCCAACGGAACATTTGTACTGGTTAACTATGGAAGGCTCCAAAGTATCTTCATATGGCATCTGAGCAGATGCAGACGCTACACTGATTTTCCTTAATTTGGGGATCCGTTGCTTTATCCTGCTGTGATGTTGTTGGAGTTAGATTTTCTACACTAAATCCTTCACTTGACAGGTAATCCATAACCTCGGGTTCTATTTCTTTAACTTCTCTACATTACAAATCTCTTTTCTGCTTTTTGTTTTCTTATTTTTTTGTTGCAAAATTTTCCATGTCCAGATGCCTTTGCCTGCATTTCTCTTCAAGTATCTTTGGTGCTGCTCTTTTTCTGTTGATTATTTTTGCTTTCTTCTTTGCATAAACATTGCAGCATATTAAATATTTTTCTTTCCCGTGCCCATATTTCTTCTTCAGATTTCTCCTATTCCTTCTGTTTCCAATTTGGGGACTTGTTATTCCATCCTGCTGTGATATAACCTGTGTTGGACTTTCTACACTAAATCCTTCAAATCACAGGTATTCCATAACTTCAACTTCTACTTTACTATTCTTCTGTTCTGCATTCTCTCTTTGTGATCTTATTTTTTTATTGTGAAATTCTCTATATCAGGATGCATTTGCCTATATTTTGCTTTGAATATCTTTGGGGCTGCATTTTTTCTGTTGGTTTAATTTGTCTTTCTCCTTTGCATAAATATTACACCAGTTTAGATCTCTTTCTTTCCCATGTCCATATTTCTTTTCCTGTGTGGCATCTCGCAGTTGTATATATTCCTAATTTCCTATAAAAAATGTTATGCAGAAAGACCAAGGTACATTTTGGCTGTCCCCACAGTGACCCATATAAATCTTAACCTCAGCTAAGATGATTTTGACCCAAGTGCTACGTGTGTGCCATTCCTATGGAAAGGATGACTTGTTTACATATAAGTGTGTTATCTGTCATGGTAATTCCTGTAATTTTATCAGAACACCTAGGGAGATCTTGGAGGTGATTGAGTCTGCTTCCATTAGGCTTATAGGTTGTGTGGAGGAGTTTCTCCATTTGTACAGAGAAGTAGCTCCTTCCTCTCTATCTATGAATCTGCAGGTTTTTGGCCTATTTCAGGTATGTGTTTGTTCTTGGTTTTATCTTTTACACAGTAATATAGTGCATGTTTCTGTTGTCTTGGTTTATCAGTCTTTTATGGAGGATAAACTCTGTGGCCCTGTACATGTTGGTGAAGCAGTTCCTGTGTGGATTTTCCCCCGTTGCCAAAATCCAGTGAAAAAGAATCTCTTCATTTGGACTTTATTTCACAGTTGGTATGTTGTCATATTTACCCTTGGAATTTGGCTGTCTCTGTGTACTGATGCCTGTGCCCTTGAAGGTGATCTTCCGGATAGCTATTATGTCCAATAAGTGGATGTCCAAGCTGCAGACTGTTAAATAACAGGGAGAACCATCTCTCTTGCTTCATAAAAAATCCCTGATTTCTCTCAAACGTTTTGCTGACTGTGTCAGTCATACATCTCTCGTCCTTTTTCTGGGGAGCTTTAGACATGAGAGCACAAGCTATATTCCTTTAAGCACCTCCAGTTGTCATGCTTCTTCTGAGGGTTCATGGACGCACAAATCCTGGTTGTCTCTGTCTCTCTTCTTCGGGTAAATAGGATGTTGCAGCTGTTAAGTAAACATTTTCCAAAGTAAGGCAGAGCAGATATATCAGTACTTGCTGTACTGGCTGATCTTATGGTGAGCAGTGTGCAACATTTTAAACCACCCTTTATTTCTGACTGTTAAGGTGTAGTTCATTGCCAAATGCAAGTATTAGTAACTTCCCCAGGTGTCATCTTCAGCTGAAAGACTTTTTAAAGATCATTTAGTTTGCTGAGTGTTTAGATGTGTTATTTCTCACCAGGCTGTATAGTCCACTTTTAGCATTTGTCTGTTAGTAAGAGTTAGATCACTTGTACAAAATATTTACTGAAAAAAATAGATGTTTTTCAGTTTGTCTTGGAGGCTGGTTATACTAATTGCAGTAGCTTACAGGCAGAGTGAATGTAATTAATTTGATAAACTAGGAAGAACAGCTGAAGCTAGGTTAAGAAGGGAGGTGATGATTAATGATAAGCAGTATGGTTTCATGCCGGGAAAGAGCACTACAGATGTGATGTTTGCTCTGAGAGTGTTGATGGAGAAGTACAGAGAAGGTCAGAAGGAGTTGCATTGTGTCTTTGTGGACTTAGAGAAAACATATGACAGGGTGCCTAGAGAGGAGTTGTGGTATTGCATGAGGAAGTCGGGAGTGTCAGAGAAGTATGGCAAGAGTGGTACAGGATATGTACGAGGGTAGTGTGACAGCAGTGAGGTCTGTGGTGGGAGTGACAGATGCGTTTAAGGTGGAGGTGGGATTACATCAAGGATCAGCTCTGAGCCCTTTCTTATTTGCACTATTCACTAAAAGAATCACAGGCCTAAAGTAGATGCCCTACACTGACCGCCTTAAAAAACTACTCAGAGGCGATCTCTGCTTAACATACAAAGCCTTGTCAAACCCAGAGCTATTGGATATGCTACACTTAAATCCCAATCCGTTAGAGCCACACGCTCCAGGGATCTAAACCTTGTCATCACAATAAACAAGACATGCTGGAGGGATAGTTTCCTGACCCAGAGACTCTCCAGACTCTGGAATAGACTGCCCATACATGTCAATCAGAGCGCCTGTTTGGCCCTCTTCAAAAGGAACTTTGACGATTGGATGGGAGAAAGGAAATTCACCCCGGGGATCACGCCAGTCACCCTGCTAGACAGGGGTCCAGGGAAGTAAATAGTGTGGGAAGAAATAGCCAGAGAATTGTTATGGCTAGGCTTGTATAGGCCCTAGGGCCGATAGCCTAGTACCAACCTATGATGAACAGGTTGACAGACGAGATCAGACAGGATTCCCCGTGCACTATGATGTTTGCAGATGACATTGTGATCTGTAGTGAGAGTAGGGAACAGGTGGAGGAGACCCTGGAGAGGTGGAGATATGCTCTAGAGAGAAGAGGAATGAAGGTCAGCAGGATTAAGACAGAATATGTGTGTGTGAATGAGAGGGAGGATAGAGGAATGGTGAGGATGCAGGGAGTAGAGGTGGCGAAGGTGGATGAGTTTAAATACTTGGGATCAACAGTTCAGAATAATGTTGAGTGTGGAAGAGAGGTGAAGAAGAGAGTACAGGCAGGATGGAGTGGATGGAGAAGAGTGTCAGGATTGATTTGTGACAGACTAGTACCAGTAAGAGTGAAAGGGAAGGTCTACAAGAGGGTAGTGAAGACCAGCTATGTTATATGGGTTGGAGACAGTGGCATTGACAAAAAGGCAGGAGTCCGAGCTGGATGTGGCAGAGTTAAAGATGTTAAGATTTGCACTGGGTGTGAAGAGGGTGGACAGGATTAGGATTAAGTATATTAGAGGGTCAGCCCAGGTTGGAAGGTTTGGAGACAAAGCCAGGGAGGCAAGATTACATGAGTTTGGACATGTGCTGAGGAGGGATGCAGAGTATATTGGGAAAAAAATGCCAAGGATGAAGCTGCCAGGTAACAGGGAAAGAGGAAGGCTTATGATAAGGTTCATGGATGTGGTGAGAGAGGACATGCAATTAGTTGGTGTGACAGAGTAAGATGCAGAGGACAGGAAGAAATGGAAACAGATGATCTGCTGTGACGACCCTAACGGGAGCAGCCAAAAGAAGAAGGAAGAGCAGCTGTCTGTGTTTAGTGGAAGTTGCCTGGAAATCGCATAATAGATACTTTTGTACAGGCATCAAGGTCCTGTGAAATCACATGACTGGTAGGACTTGGTTCCAGGGTGGGTAGGGCACTTGCTTCTGGTTTTCAATTTTGTCACTCCTTGATTTTTAGTTGGATTTGGCTTATTTTTGCCATCTGGTTGTTGTGCCCCAAGCTGATGTTAGAGCTGTGGTTGGTATGGTCCCTTCTAGTCATATCACAACAGTAGCACTGCTTACTTGGGATTGGCTCCAACTGAGGCTGCCCAAATCTGAAGCAGAGATGAATAAATGACCCAGGGTGACATAGAAGTAAGCTTGTCACTGTATTGTTTAAAAAGCAAAGTGTATTGTCAGTTGGTTCCTGGCAAAATCACGGCTCCTCCTTTGCATGTTGTTGGTTTAAATGATTTTTTTTAAGTATAGAGCATTCTCATGCCTGCACTAGCTCTGAATAAGAAAGTTAAGCTCAGGAGTTGGCTGAGTAATGTGTGGTGACTAGCCTAAGACATTACTTTGGACAAGGGTTTCACAGATAGGGTGACCAGATCTCATGGAGAGAATGAAACAAATGTGAAAAGTACGTGTATTTAACATTTTTGACTTTTAATGTGCTGTTTCTATAGGTTTAGCACAAGTGATTGTAGATCACCTAGTTAAAAGCCAATAAATCTCATCCTTGACTACCAATGAGCCATATGCATGGGAACCTCTTGAGATCAATTCATGACCATACACAATAAAGCATCCAGTGACAGAATAGCAACATAGTTTCTCTGAAGCAGGCGCAATTACAACAACAAAGAAAATGTTTTCATTAGGGGTCAGTTCCCTTGTGCCTCCTACACCCTCTGCAGTTTTTTAACTGCAAGACTGCGCAACCATGAAGAAAAGGGAACCGCTGATTAAATGCAATAGCAACTATTTCCCCTTGGCTATTGTTGCATGATCTCCAACTTAGCAAGCTAATGATAAATGAAATGTTGCTGTCCAGTGATTGGAATTTGCGATTGGGCAGCAGTCATCAAGAAGGTGGTTAGCAGGTTGGACCTGATGTTGCATTTTCTCATCAGATCTGCATTTGGTTGCCTTTCCATTTTTGTGCTAGAATTATACATTTAGCATATTGGCCTCTTAAGATGTTTCTGTGTTAAGAAGAGACTGCATCAGAAGAACTGCAGGCAGATGTATGCATTTGTTTACAGACTGGTGATTTTGCTGTTCTTTAAACTGTTTGTGTATGATTTTTTTGGTGGGGTGCTGCTGTTGTAGGCTGACTCTTTGTTGGAAGAATTACATAGTGGCTTTGCATCGACCCTGAGGTACTGTGCAAAGCATACTCTTCTTTTTGTGGATGCCAAAGTGATTTTTGTTTTGGTAGGGTGATCTTAAGTGCTCTTCCATATTATGAAGGAAGCTCATTGTGACAGCCAAAGACCATTACTCTATAGCATCAATGCATGTTTTGCTCTTCATGGAAGGCCCTTGTCTTCATTTAAAGTGTTCAATTATTTTCTGCCTCTGTGGTGTAGTGAGATAAAGCAATGGCCCAGATGACCAGAGTTGGAATAGTGGTTCATATAATGAGTCAGCAGCAAACACTGGCTTGTCCATTCTTGGAGATGGGAATGGTGGTTTTGGTTGGCTGATTGCTGGCATGCAGATGGAAGCTTGCACAACATTAGGATGTCCAGGATGGAGGATACGAGATTGGTAGGCCTTTACTGATGATGATGACCTTCATGTATGTGTGAGTGAGAACACACACATGCATGAGGAGGGCATAGAATACTAGCCATAATGCAAGTGTTCATTTCGGCCATCAGGAACAGGGTAGGAGCCACTATCTTTTGTTGACAGGATATGTATGAGGGCACACAACACCTCCGTGACTGCTTGGATGATGCCCCTCTGGTTAGCTGTTGCCTCCATGATGAGGTAACCACTACAGGAGATGGGCTTAAAACAGGCAGGGAAGCTCAATGGTCAGCAAAGATGGAAGCAAAAAGCCAACATGAAAAAAGTGTTTAAGGCATAATTTAAAATAAGTGCTCAACTGTTGCTAACAGTGACCCCGATGGGTCAAAAAAAAATTATTTTTGTGATTCAGGAGAGTGTGCCAGGTGAATAAGTACTTCACTATATTTAATTATATCAGTTCATCACTATCTCTCTC
Organism: Protopterus annectens; assembly: GCF_019279795.1. NCBI lineage: Eukaryota > Metazoa > Chordata > Ceratodontiformes > Protopteridae > Protopterus > Protopterus annectens. The sequence goes on from NC_056749.1 coordinate 302,150,909, forward strand.
TTTGTCTCCTGCTTTTAGGTAGTATGTGGATATGGTGCCCCAGATACCCTACCATTCCGTTCTGTTAAAGATGGAGAGTTGTATTTTGTGGAGGATCGAGAAGTAAACTTGGTGGAGCTGGCTTTGGCAACCAACATTCCAAAAGGCTGTGCAGAGACCGTAGTGCGAGGTAAGAATGCTTATTATTCATTTCTGCTGTAGGTGACAGACTAGCACTTAGTGTGTGTGGATATCACCGTGTAAGGTAAATGCATTTTAAGTTGGGACTCTGCTAATATCTCTGACTATCAAATCAAGAGGCTGTACTTTTTTTTTTCCCACTTGATGCTCTTGAAATCGAAAATGACACACTAACAAGCTCATAATATTTTCGAATTTTCGATGTGTTATTTGCTTACATTTGTTAACTAGGAGGTTTTGATTGCCCATGGCTTACTTTTGGAGAATGCCCTCACAAAGAAGCTCCTCACAGGAGGTGAGACCAGCCTGTGTGGAGAAAGAAATATTCAATCAAGTGCAAAGAAAAATCTGTGCTTTTAAATATTGCTTATGTGCTAGAGTTTTACACTTAGCATGCTGATGTTAAAAAAAAAATAAATAAAAAAATAAAAAAAAAATATACATATATATATATATATATATATATATATATATATATATTTTTATAAATTCATAATAGAGAATATTTTGTACAGTTACTTTTTCTTGTAAGTAGCCTCATCCTGACATAGAAATGTTTATTTTATATATATATATATATATATATATATATATATATATATATATATATATACACACACACATATATACACATATGTATGTTTGTGTGTCTGTATGTATATATATATATGTGTATATATATATATATATATATATATATGTGTGTATATATATATATATATATCTATAAATAAAATAAACATTTCTATGTCAGGATGAGGCTACTTGCTAAGAAAAAGTAACTGTACAAAATATTCTCTATTAAGTGGGAATTTTATATTTGAAAACGGAATATGTATACATTTACAGCATTAAAGAACTAACATCTATAGCCTATAGATTGCTCAAACATCCTTTGTAGAGAGTAATGGATAAAAGAACTGGAGTGGGATCTTTAGAAAAGTGTAGAAGAAAATTACATTAAAATGTGAATTGTAGGAACAATACATGCAGTTTAATGTTTCAGAGGAGGAATGAGGTTTAAGGTTAGGTAGGAATTGAGTGAGCTGTGTAATGCTTGTCTGATAATGATTGTATAGAAGATTATAAGTGCTGTATAATGTTTGTAACTGAGAATATGTTAATATGTATTTTTTTTTTCATTTGTGTAAATGTATGATTACCCCGTCATAAGTGATGCTTCAATAAATATAATTAAAAAGAAATCCTTTAAAATACATCGTGATGAAACTAGCTACAGGCATTTGGTCTCCATTTCATTGTTCAGGCTTTCCTGACTACCTAGATGGTGCAGTGAGTGTCATCCAGCTGTAGCTGAGGGCATTGCTTCTGGTTTAGATCACCTAAGCGTGTCAAAATTCTCACACTCATGTCAGAGGTGAGTGAAGTTGGTAGTAGAATGTCTGATTAAGTGGAAGGCCTTCTCGATGAAGAGCTTTTGCATCTGGATCAAGAGGCAAGCTGTGCTGCTCCAGTGAGTTAGCATGCAAGTGCTTGATCTGGGTGTCTGATATTCTGCTTTGAGGGTGCATTTGTCTGTCAGTTCTTCCCATCTAGATGTAATGGAGGGTAGGATGGTCCAGCATGAACTAGTCTACTAGTTCCTTAAAGCATTCTACGTCTTCATTAGAACACCTAATCTCCTTGTAACATGAATGGAATAATTCACATTCATGCCTAGCCCTGCATTAGAGCTTGGGGTTTCAGTGGCCTTGAAGTTCATCTGTTGAAAGATTGTTTTCTTGATGGCCATTACATCAGTTTCCAAAATCTTAAAATTGGAGACTTTTGTTTATATGGGGCTATGTTTGATTTCACAAAGGACTGGATGCCATTTAGGACTGATAGCAAATTTCCTCAAGCACATTATGTCATATTTGTATGTAAACTGGTCTATTCATCTCTGTATCCTCTTTCCAAAGAGAGCATGGGAAGAAATATCCCCCCCACTCTGGACCCTTAACACCAGCTCAGATTTTGCCTGAAGTGAGTGAATTTTGGAAGGAGCAGTTTGTCTTTCTTGCTCTAGGATTCCAGGGTCTCGCAACTATTTAGTGAATACTTTTTTAAGTGCATTGCTAACTGCAATGTCTTTTGCCGTCAAGCAGGAGTCATTCATTAGGAAGTGCTTCTTATTTCCTTTGCAAGTATTTGTGTTGCATCCATTTACCGGTCAGTTTAGACCTTCATTTGGGGTTTCTGTTTAAAACTGTGACTCAAGGAGCTGTTTTAATACTTTGTTTTGCATAAGGACTCAGCCTTCTGAGATTTCATCACATCTGTTTTATTTCATGGATACCAGAGTTTTCCTGTTATTGTCTTGCATTTGCACTAAAACCGTTCTTCTTTTTCAGCTAGGGAAAACCTCCAACTGCATAGCCCTCATCTCAGGTGTTCAGAGTGTACCCATGCCTGCTCAGGGTCTCTTTTGAGCAGTATTCCCAGAATTGGAAAAAGACCACAGCTCATTGTGAAGAATTATTCTGGAGCTCATGCTGTACACGGAAGTTGAATCCATTTATATCTAGACTGTACTTTTTTCCTCATGCACAGTTCTTTCCCTGCCACTGAGATGATGTTCCATGTCCTTAAAGGTAGTTTCCATTGCCATTGTTAAGTTTGCCTGAAGCTCTTTCAACCAGGAGTGCCATCAAACTGCAGACCAGTATAGTTTCATAGGTTATAAATCAGATGTAGCCAACTACTTGAAGTGGGTTGTCAGCAGGGTCACAGGAAAACTGCAGAAAAATAGTACCAAAACTGGAAAAATTTGAAGGACGATGATGGTGTATGAATACAAATATAAAACCAAATGTAAATGCATATTTGTAGATTAAGTACCACTGTTAACTTCTGTGGAAGGGCTTTGAACAGATATATGGAAGAGTCCCCTACCCCTACACCATGCATACTTGCAGACATTCATATGCCACTATATTATTTGGTTTCTGGAGGGGAAGAACTTGCACCTAGATATGTACAAGTTCCCCCTTCCACAGATACCAATTAAGTAGTAATATGCACCAGTGGCATAGAGGCTAAATTCCTGATTACAGACCAAGTGACTTGAGTTCAGTTAGTGACTCAAGTCCATAGATTAGATTATAGATTAGTACTGGCTAACTGCCCTTTTGGGCCATTTTAAACCTAGCCAGTTACCCCATGTGAGGATCAAACCATGCACCTTGTGTCTGCAAGGTAAAAACCTTAACCATTATGCCAACCTCCCAAAATGACTGAGGATGAGGGGGAAAGATGGATATTTCCATCCTGAGATGGAAGGAATCATAGTCCCAGCTGGCTTATGCTACTGCTCTGTGTTACACAGGTAGAAGCCTGTCAGTATGTGGAGAGCCAGTGCAAGGAGGATGTTGTTGTGAGTGCCCAAGACAATGACTGTAGCCCTTGTGTGTGCACATTGAGGTGAATGCATGCACGGGACAAAAAAATGGTCCTTACATTGATTGAAGTTTAGTTTTCATGTCATCACTACGGAAGACGTTAGGCCATCCATAGTAAAACACTGTCATAACAGGGATGCAAGCAATGGTGCTAACAGCTCTCATGCAGGCAGGGGGGAAATTGTACAAGGGGGAAAAAATGCTAATACACAAAATCACTACCACCAAAAAAATAAATAATAAACAATGTGAAGCAGTGATTCAATAACTAATTAATATGCATTATAAAATAACATCCAGGATTCGAGTGCATGTTGCCACCAATGCTATTTGGTCAACATTGCAGTGCCTAGTAGCTCAACAACAATATACTGTGAGTCAAAGACATGATAAAGCTGCATGGAGATGCATCTCTTTAGTGGGTTATCTCAAGTCTGAATCGAACATTGTATGCTTACAGACAACATTTCTAGAGTTCCTCCTACCAACCCATGCAGTGCTTTTACACAGGCATGTACAAATGCTTACACACACACACACACACACACACACACACACACACACACACACACACACAAAAATCACACCTGCACTCATGCCCCTGCAAATACATAAAGTACCACATAAATGCTCACACAGATGCTCACACAATGGCTTCATAGTAGGACTGAATGGGAGTCTACTATCAAACAACTGTAAACACTCTTTGTTTGTTTTACTGCTTCGCTTCCTGTGTAATAAAGTAAAGTGATTCATCCCTCTACCAAGCTATTATGATGCTGACCAAAAAATTCCAGGGAAGCTAATTAGCCCCAGGACCGCTGCATTTGCATGTGGCTTTTCTAGTGAGGCAGATGTTCATCTATGGATTGGAGTCATTTTACTGCAGTGGCACTGTATATGGCATTGAGCAGGCCTGCCCAAAATAGGTTTGTGCAGTGTGATATAGGTTTCTGAATCCCAGTCACCATTTTTTTTAAACAAAAATTAATAAAACAAGTCATTAAATATGTAATTAATCTTCGGGTGAATATAACATATTTTCTAAAAACTGAAAGCATTCAGCTTTTAATTAACATTGTACTGTAAATATATCAAATTCAACTGTTTAACATTAAATATATAAACAAATAAAACTCTTCAGTTAACTTCACTTAACTTGTCAGATGGTAATAAACTCCACATCTATTTTTTGACCAACTTCAAGAGTCATTGTCGTCGCCATTGTCTCTTTCGTTTCTATAGCAGGCAAGTCAGAAAGAAACCAGTACTGCTTTTTTAGCAGTTCTGATAGTAAAATAGCACACTTTTGTTAGAGCAAAAACAACTTGGCTTTAATTAGGTCTGCTTAGCTGGCTGATGCCGTTTTACAAGAAGCTCCTGTTTTCAACAAGGTTGTCTTTCCCTTACACAGCCAATTTGTTTCTTCCAGTAAGGCAGTGTGTATGCAAGCACAACTACTGACATAATTGTGAGCATATAAAATAGTTATATAAGGCACAAGTTGGCTCAGTGAATTTTGAGAGCAAAAGGATTCTTGCTCTGCAAAGAATGCACTTTTTACTTGCCATCCATGAATAACACGTTGAGTAACACTTGCGTTTACTGTATTCTTTCACAGTTATGCTAAAACTGTGAATCACAGTGGCTTTTCTCATCAACACCAGGGAAGAGGGGAGGGAAATACCACTGACAAGAAAACAGTTTGCATGATGCTGTGATTGAGTTCTGACACTTATGTTACCCCTCGTCTGTGCTGACATCTTGGCTGCCTTCGACTTGGGCTTCTACCCAAATGTACTAGACTACAGTCTCCTTGGAACTGTGGCCTCTGGGGTGGAGAGCCCAGGGTTGGGGTTGACTTTCAGAGTGTTGGAAGCTGTCCCAGCCCCCTAGGTGCCTCTGCTTCGGTCAGCTTGGCTCTGTTCTCGGCGTCCAGTCCAGCTGGGTCAGTGGTTTGTACAGGGGTTTCCCCTCTAGGTTCTCAGATCCAGAGAGTCCTCTTGGCAGATGGCTTTGGCTCGGGTTTCTTCAGGTCATCCCTTTGTTCTTCTGCATCTCAAGGCCATGGTGACCATGGACATTTCCTTCCTGGGGTGAGATTGGCAGTACGAAGGGAAGACAGACCGAGTTACCTGATTCTAATAAGAGACCTGTCTGCACATCAGTGTTTTGGAGATGAGAGCATTCCTTCTAGCATTCTAGGCCTTTCAAGTCTGCCTTTCCAAAGGTGTGATGGCCTTACAGTCCGAAAACACTGAGATGGTGTAGTATTTGAACAAGCAAGTGGAAACCCTGTCTTACCTACTGTGTTGAGAGGCTGTGAGGGTGTGGCAGTGGGAGATGTCCTTGTAACATTTTTAGATGGCAGTGCACAATCCCTTCATCACATCTGAGCAAAAGCATCTTGATGTTTTATGAGTGGTCTCTCAACCCAGCAGCAGTGCCAGGTGTTTTCAGCCACTGATGCTGCTGTTAATCAATGATACGCTGTTTAAATTGTATACATTTTCTTACTAATTGTATACCTCTGTTTATTATGTTTTTTGTGTAATGTAATTTTGCTGGAGCTTTTCTGCCCAGCTCCCCTCTGAAAAGGGGGTAGCTTTCTTCCCTGTCAGACTATCATGATAAACAAATGCAATAAATAATAAATTAATGTGACTCAACATTATAAAATAGATTAATAAGTAGACTTCCTTCTGATGCATGAAAAATTAGTTTGTCTGTTAATTGCTAAGGAGCTCCATGCTGTATTCCCAAGTTACATTAGTATGTAGCTTTAAGGCTGATGAGTTAAGCTTTCTTAAGAGATCTCCGTATCATGTGTCACACAGTTCTTCAAGAGAATTCATTTAAAATGTAAATCTCATGGAGGTAAAACCACATTGGATGTGCCTCTGTATTTATGACATGATATAACACGGTTGGTGTCAGAGTAGAGAAAATATTTGCCAGAAAAGGACTACATCTCCAAAAATGTAGAAATATACTTGATCTTAAGAGTTTGTGTTTGGAACTACAAAAATATACCTCTCCGTAGACATATTGTTCAGCTGCCTCCTCCTGGAATTCATTCAGTGGAGTGTAATTTGGCTGAAAGCCCAGAGCATTTGATCTGGAAATTAGGGTAATTCCTCAGTGCAAGGAGATTAGTTTGAAGAGGTGAGAATATTGTAGTCGTTTATGTTGTTGGGAAGAAACTTTAAAGGTATTTAATACTTTTGTTTTTCATAAAGAAGACAAAATAATAGCATGTGAAAAAAGTGCGTTCATATTTTTGTGCAGAAAGAACTTGCTCTTTACCAGGGTTTTCTTTACAACAGTTCAAGGCCCTACAAAGTCTGTGATACTTGTATTATTGAGCTACAGAGCAGACAAAGACGGTACATTTTGGTCAGCTGTTTGCTTCTCTTAGAATAAGCTATAGTGTAAGAAAATGCAGTCTTTTAAGAAAAACAGACTCAACCTTATCAAAACATATGGATGCGTACAGAGCAAGTGCAACGACTACTACATAGTTAAATTATTTAACTGACAAAAAAATTAGTTAAATAAAAAGGAGACTAGGTCTGCGGGCATTGAGGTATAAACCCCATATGAGACAAGTTCAGTTATTAGCTACAGTGCCTAACAGTGCTTGGGGAGAGGGCCAGAGCTGGCTGCATATAATTACAAGTCTTCAAAGAAGGTGTCTGAACATGCAGCCTGGAAGCAGGTGTGTGGTGCATATGTGGTGGTAGCCTTCATTGATCGAGTTCACAGGAGCTTGTACTAGTGTTGGGGAAGGCATGGTGCCCCCTTTGGTGACACAGTTCATGCCATACCTCACCTCGTGTCACCCAAGGGATTAGGATATATAGGACTGCTCTAATAACTAGGATGCCGATGTGGGCACAGTTAATCCTTGTGGCTTCTTAAATAACTACCCTTCTAGAGCAAGGTTCTGGAGGTTATCTCCACCATGAGAAATCTAATGGGCTCAAGTTCATTGGTGGTGGGGGCTTTATGGTCTTCATGTACAGGATGGACAAAAAAAAGTGCATCTTGTATAGTAAGGGAAAAACGAAAAACACAGAATGTGTTGCTAAAAGAGAGAACCATCTTAGAATCCAAGATAGACAGCAGACTTTTCTTTTCATATTAATTCAAGATTGTTGTAATTAAGGCTGTAAGAATGAGAGCAGTGAATGTCCTGTATTTTATCAATTATGCAGAATCCTCACTAAAAAAGGACATTTTTCTAAGATGTGTTGAAAAGAATTTGTGTGTTGGAACAGAAATATGAAAATTACCTGATTGTTGGTACTTTAACAGTGAAAATATATGATTGTGAAATTTGAAACTGCATGTTGCATGAGGCGGGAATGCAAGTTATTGTTGGAAAAAGTGCTGATAATTAACTGACAGAATGTGGAATTTAAACTACATACAGGTGTGTGGATTACAGTATTTTAGCACAAAGTTTTAAACAGCTGGGATTAGAACAAAATGCGAGCCAGAGCTGTGCATATATTGTTAACCTATTGCAGACATTGTGTAAGATGGTTAGGTCAAAAACCGCTGAAATACGAATATAAAAATCTAATATAGACTCCTTTTTCAAATTGTAACATTTAAAGAAGCAAATTTTGGTAATAATCTGGGTTGTAAGACATTAAGAATGGTAAAACAAATTCACGGTATGAAAGCAGACAGCTTGTGCTCAAAACGATTTGTGTTATCACAGAGACATTGTAGGTGCTTTGCAAAGCAATAGCAATGATATCTTGCATGACTGTCCACAGCGGAGTAGCAGTGGTATCCAGAAGGCTGTACTGAGTTGGTTACAGGTTTAGGGATTTTGCTGGGAGAATATCACTCATTAGGTAAAATCTAATGCAGTGCCAGTGATTCATGCTAACAGGAAAATACTTGTGGCTGTCGAGAGTAAAGTTGAATGAAGGAAGCCATGTATCTCATATGCATGGATTACTACTCCAGGTTCACTGAAATAACCAAAATGTATATACAGCAAGTACTGTTGTGATTAGTTCCACCCCCTACAACCTCTGCAACCTCTCCTAGTTAACTCCCTCACTCCAAAAATGTATATACAACAAGTACTCTTATGATTAATTCCACCCCCCTGCAACCTCTCCTAGTTAGCTCTCTCACTCCAAAAATGTATACACAAGTAGTACCCTTATAGGTTCATAGGTGTGTACTAGGCTAATGGCCCTGGAGCCTTTACAAGCCTAGCTCATAGAATTACCCTGGCATCATGCCACCTGACCTTTAGTTCCCAGTGCCTCTGTCGAGTAAAACCACTGGAGTGATCCCCGGGGTGAATTTCCTATTTCCTATTCACTCAAGATTTCTCTTGAAGAGGGCCAGTGAGGTGCTCTGCTTGACACGTATGGGAAGTCTATTCCATAGCATGGGCAGTCTCTTGGTTATGAACCTGTCCCTCCAGCATGTTTTGTTGATTGTGGTAATGAGGTTGAGGTCGCTGGAGCGTGTGGTGTGGAGGGATTGGGATTTCTTTAGATGTAGCATTTCTAACAGGTCTGTGTCAGACATGGCCTTGTAAGTCAAGCAGAGATTGCCTCTAAGTAGGTGATATGAGACAGAGACTAGGGAGTTTTTTAAATCTGTCCATATAGGACAAATGTTTAAGACCTAGGATCCTCTTTGTGAGGTACTTTTGCGGCCTCTCCAGTTGTTGCAGGTGTTTAGTGAGGTACATGCCAAATGGGGCATTGTACTAAATGATTGGCCTAATGAGGGAAGAGTAGAGGGAGACAATGACCTCTTACTTCCTGGATGCAAAACCCTTAGTAATGAGATGTGCCACATAGAAGGACTTTCTGACCACAGTGGCAATGTGGTGGTCAAAAGAGAGGTTGCTGTCAACCTATGTTCCCAGATCTCTTATAATGCCTTCTGTGTGCATTGGGCTACCGTCGATGTGGTAATTCATGGGAACTGAGTTTTTCCCAAAGTGGATGATGCCACATTTTTTGACATTGAGCTTAAGGTCGTAGTTCTGACAGCAGTCGTTGGTCTCAGTGAGGCCTTTCTGTAGGATGTCATCACTTGGGGAGTTAATAATTGCTCCCAACTTGCAATCATCTGCAAACTTTGTCAGCCAGAGTCCCTTTGTGTTGGCCTGGACTTTAGAGAAGTAGATACAAAACAGGAGAGGATCCAGGACCGAACTCTGTGGGACTTCACTCATGACTTGTCGGCACTCTGACTTGGAGTAGGCTACTTTCACACTGTGGGTTCTACCTGTGAGCCAGTTTGCAACCCACTTAGTGATATAGGGTTGATGCCTAGCTTAGTGAGTTTTTCTATTATTCCTGAATGGGGAATAGTATCAAAGACCTTGGCCAGATCAAGGTAGGCTGTATGAACCACCCTGCCTTCATCCACAGCTGTAGTGACTGACTCAAAGAAGTTGACCAAGTTGAGAAGGCATGATCTACCCTTCACAAAACCAAACTGTGTGGGATCCAGAATTTGGAGATTCCCTATATCCTTGTTTATTAGGGCCATGATGCGTTCCATAGCTTTGCATATCAGACTTGTCAGGCTAATGGAGTGATAGGTCCCAGGGTCTGTAGTCGTTCTTCCTTTGTGGAGAGGGATGACTGTAGCAGTGCTCCATTCGGTAGGGACAAAGCCTGAGGTGAGGCTGTGATTGAACAGGGCACACAGGTGAGGTGCCAGTTCACTCTGTAGTCCATGTAGAACACAGCCTGGGATATTGTCAGGTCCCGTAGAAGCTGTATTCTTGGCCTTGGACAGTGCTGTTTTAACCTGTACAACAGTAATACTGGGTGCCTGGCAATCTGCTGGTATTGTGACTGGTCCTTTTGGGGGGTAAAGCTGGCACTGAATCTGTCGGCCAGTATATTGGCAATATCTGTTGGCTCAGTTTAGGAGGTACTATTGTGCAGTAGCTCAGAGCAAATCTGGGTATTGCCGTGGAGATTCTTTTCATAACTATACAAAGTCTTATGGTTGTCCTTACTATCTGCTGCAATTCTGTTTTCAGAGCTAGCTTTAGAGGATTTGATGAGGGATCTCAACTTTTTGTTGAGGGCTGATAAAGGGAATTTTTCCAGTCTTGGGACTTCACCTTATTCTGCATCAGTTTCCTCCATCTGTTGTAGAGTTTGTTTATGGCAGGGGACCACCAGATTGGCTTCCTTTTTTTGGAGGAAGAGCGTCTTGGTTTTATTGGGTATGGCAAGATCCATGCATTTGTGTACGTGTTTGTACAGTGCATTGGTGTGTAATTCGGCAGTCATGCAAATATTCTCCATTTGCATGGGTGTCGTGAGGTTAGCCACCTCTGTTTTTAGGAGCCCAAAGTTAGCTTTAGAGAAGTTTTTCACGGTTACCTTTGCAGGGGGTGGGGGGTGGGAGGGATGCAGATTTCCAAGGTGATTAGTTTGTGGTCGGATCTCACCAGGGAGGAGTGACTGTTGGTATAGAGCAATGGTCGCCCATGTCAGTAATGACCAGGTCAAGGATGTTGCTACCTCTAATGGTGGTAAGAACAAGCTGGTCCAGGGCATTGGAATTCATGAATTCCAGCAAACGTTGGGCAAGTGTATTGGTACATGAGTAGTTTTCCCTGTTAATGGAGGGGTAGTTGAAGTCGCCCAGTATGAGAGTGTTAGGTTGGACCCTAATATTTTCCAGGGTTCTTAGGAATGTGGAGTGCGAGTCTTGGGACATGGTTGGGGAGCTATAGCAGGCTACAACCTGAATCGCTGTCTTACTCAATATTAGCTGCACCTGAAGTATCTCAGATGCGTTATGTTGGGCTACCAGTCTGGAGGTGTGCGCATCCTTTATGAATATGGGAACACCACCACCTTTGGAGCTTCTGTCTAAGTTCTGGGGTCAAAAGGTGTGGATGAGTTATAGCCTGGTAGTGCAGGGGTGCTTTTTGCTGTCTTGGGCCAGGTCTCTGTTACTGCACAAATGTCAATGTTCTCCATTTTAAGGAGTGCTTCAGGTGAGTGCATTTTGAGATTTAGACTTCTAATAAAGAGAAAAAGATGTAGACTTATAGCATTTAGCAGTATGACCCACAGATTGCATTTGTTTGTAGCTGTTGTGGTGGTAATTTAGTCTTTGGAACACCACCTAAAAAAGGCAGTATAGGGGTGGCAATTGCTCTAGCCAGTATCCGGAAGCCCAGGGGTGACAGATGCAGGCCATCTCTGGCAAAGCACCGAGGTCTGTCAATCATGTCATCCCAGGCAGACAGATACTGGATCCCCTTAGAATGACACCAGAAACTTAGCCAGTTGTTGAAATCAATCATTTTCTGCTTGTACTGTGGTATCATTCTGGGTGATGGTAGGATGCTGCTCAGAGTTAGGGTCATACCCGCCTGGTTACATAATCCAAGAGCTCCTCCATGTCTCTTCATGTAGTCCAGGGAGGTACGTGTCAAGTCATTCACACCCACATGTACAATGACAGAGTCATATTTGTACCTGTTGTTGAGGGACCTGAGTGCATGAGTTATGTGGTGGATCCTGGCGCCTGAAAGGCAGCTGACTGTTACTTTTCTTATTCAACCTAGTGAGTGGGACATCAGTATGCCTCACTATTGAGTCGCCTATGACCAGTCTGTTGGGCATGCTGTTTTGCCTCAGGGGCTTTGGTTGAGTGGTACACTGTTTAGGAGAGTTATGTGTCTCTTGATTAGTGTTGTGTTGTGGTGGTTGAGTGCATTTTTGCCTTGGTGGTCTCTGCTGTTTGGGTAGATTTTTATTGAGAGTCTCTGTGAAGGTGGGTGTGTGGTTTGTGTTTTTATGTGAAGGCAGTGCAGGTGTGTGTTCTGGAAGACTGTGTGTTCCATTCCATGTGGTGTGGTGCAAGTGTTGACCTTCTCCTCCTGACCAGCTATTCCGGTATTGGCTGGAGAGCGCGTGGCTTTCAGTTTGGATATATAAGTGCATCTCTTGCAAGTCTGAGTGTTGAGAAGTAAGAGGAGAAGGTTGTCGGTGTACATGAGACTGTTGCTATATTGCCTCAGGATGCCCATGTTCACCAGGTTAATAGGAGAAAGCACAGGGAACTGACCTTTAGACATGCCTGGAGGGCTGGGCATTAATAATAAGTACTGGAGTTGTTTCCTTGTACAACGTTTAGTGCTGATAGCACTTTTGTGTGCTACAATAGTTGTTACAAGAAGTCTGGTAAAGTGCTAGACTAATAAGCTAGTAAAAGTGCAGGAGAGGAGAGAACTAGCAGATCTAAGGGAAAAATTGAAGAGCAGACTTTGGCACCGCCCTGAAGCTTACAAACAGTCCTACTAACATCCAGTGACATAGAAGGCTCTTTACAACATATCATGAATGCCATAACTCTATTGGGAAAAATCTCAGGGCTCAATTTTAATCAAAATAAAACCAAAACACTTTTAATCAATAAGAAAATAAATAGCAATTTACAAAAATACAATACATTCAACTGGGAAAACGATAAGATAGATAATCTAGGAATAAGTATTAAGAATAAATGGAATGAGACTATTAAATTTAACTTTACTAAACTGGTAGGTATAGTCAGTGACTTGACTAAAAAGTGGAACAAAATGTTTTTCACCATGGAAGACAGACTTACATTAATAAAAATGATTATTTTGCTCAAGATTTTATTTTACATACAATCATTGATTTTACCTCCTCCTAAGAAATTCTTTAAACAAATAGATTCCCTATTACTAACTTTTCTATGGTTCCCAATGAAACCAAAATAGCCAATAAATGGCATGTTGGAGCCTGGGACAGTAATGGGATTGGCTTTCCCAACATAGAATTATATTCCAAATCTGTTATTAACATAATACACTGGATTTCAGCCATATACACCTCTAGCTGGAAACAACTTCATGAAATACATATAACTTCCTCTGAGATAACTTCCTCTGAGAACTCAAGAAACCCAGTTTAAGGAAACCTTTGGAATTAACAAAATATTTTGGATACTCCGTGAATATTGCTTATATAATAAGAAATTTAGCCACTTCTCACATGGTATAAATCAAATATTTTATATTTTCAAAAATATAATCTACAACAATTATAGTCTAAAGAACACATTTTTCATTACATTTCCCATAGCTTATACACCAGATTGCGTAGATATCTTCAATATCAATAAGATGCTGAATCTTAGAGAATAATTTAAAGTTTTGGCACCAGTTTATAAACAATAAGAACATCTAACCAATGAACTTTCTCTTAGCCAGATATAATGTCTGTCAAGATAATTGGCTCTGTATTCAATCTTTAAGACAGTTTGTTGAAAATAAATTGAGAGCATCAATAAATCTGGAAACTGATATTATACCAAGATTGATACAACTATTCATATGGTGTAGTTCAATGAACATTGGAAATAAATTAAGCATATCACCTGTATATAAAATCCTACGAGAAGACTTGGTTACTTTTAACCAAGCTTTTTGGAATTACTCCATAAAGATTAATGGTGAACCTTTATCTAATGATAATAAGAAACAGTTATTAAGTTCAATAAAAAACACTTCATCATCTTTATATTGGAGACTATATACCTGGAAATTTATTCATAGAAGGTTTTGCACTCCACACAGAATTGACCTTATAACCAAGAGTAATGAAAGCAAATGGTGGAGGTGTGGTGATATTCTTGAAGCCAACTGGGTTCATATGTTCATCGAATGTAGAACTCTCACACAATATTGGAGTGATTTTAGACATTTCGCAAAAGCCCCGTGGTCTCATAACTGTCAAATTAATATCTCTTTGATATTATTCAATGTCCCTACCCCAAGTGTAATTGCTAGACATCAATTACCTGTTCTTTGGTTAATTCTAGCTATTGCTCGAAAAATAATTACATTGAACTGGAAAAATAAGCAAGTTCTTATGCTTAGTGAGTTTATTTCAATAGCAAAATCTGTATGTAAAAAGAAATGCAAACAATTTGTCAGATCATCAAATGTAACACACAAAAGACTAGCTTGCCAAAAATTGGAGAGATTGTTAGATAAATATTGATTATCTTTCTTGGATAAAACAAATGTTTATCATGGATGTTTGTATATAGTGTAAATATTTAGTATGTTTTATATTGTTTATTTTTAATACTTTGTCCATGTTTATTAACAAAATTTAATAAAAATGTTTTTGGAAAAAAAAGTGCCAAAAAAGCACACTCGGTCAGAACACAGGGAGATTATAACAAAGTTTATTTTTTTAATGAATTCCAACCCCCTATAACTTCTGCAACCTTGCCTAGTTAACTCCCTTATTCCAAATACCCCAAACTAAACTGCACTGTCCCATCATTCCTTCTCCTTTCTTGCAGTCAAACTCTGGCAGTCCCACCCCCTCACATAAAAGAAGTCTCTTTTTTTCCTCAGAGCACAACTCAAAAGCACCTCCATCAAAAGGCTGACTGCAAGTGTTTTTCCACTGGGCACATAACTCCCTCCTCACCTGCATCACTGTTCTCACCAGCTGCTTCCCTCTCATATTTACTACTAAAACAAATTCAAATTTGTTTTTCTATTCTGTTAATATTTACATACTGTTTCAGTTGTTTTTTGGATTATCTGTGTTCTGAATACCTTGTGTTTGAGAATTTATTATATATATATATATATATATATATATATATATATATATATAATGTATATATATATATATATATATATATATATATGTGTGTGTGTGTGTGTGTGTGTGTATATGTGTATATATATATATATATATATATATATATATATATATATATATGTGTGTGTGTGTGTGTGTGTGTGTGTATACAATGTTGTTGTTTGTCTTTTGGCTTTTCCCGGTTAGGGGTCGCCACAGCGGAACTCCGGTCCGCTAGTGATTGACAGTTGATTTTTATGGAGTCGAGTTGCCAGCCCGACACCCAACCTTCAACGAAGACACACCCATTCAACGCATGTCTTTCGAATGCCCACTTGACCGTGGGGAGGACATGCAGACTCCACACAGAAGGCACTCCCAATCCAAGCCGAGAATCGAACAGGAGAGCCTCTTGCTGTGAGGCATCAACGCTACCGCTGCACCACCGTGGAATTCCATATATGTGTGTATGCTATATATATATATATATATATATATATATATATATATATATATCTATCTATATATATATATATATATATATATATATATATATATATATAATTTTTTTAATTTCTTTACTTGGGCTGTACTTGCAAATGGTCTGTTGTGATCAGTGTACTACCCTGCTAAGTAAATAAATAAATAAATGCTTGAAAGAGGGGGTTCCTAATGTTCTCCTGGCTGTGATTTGCAGTACATAAGTCAGGAATTTGGGAGATTTGTGCATGGGTAAGAATTCAAAAATGTCATGTCCACATTCTCAATGATGTGGTTAAGCAGCCAGAATTATCAAAACATTGAAGGGTCAAACTTTGAGGATTGTCACTTTTCAATTTTAAATGCAGGAGTACTCCATTATTCGGGACAGTTATAGCCAACCTACCTGGTGACGGAGAGAAGACTGAAAAACAGATTGCCTAAGTTATCTACATTACTATTGTCTGAGAATCAGCATAAAGCAAAATAAATGCTGGAATAATATCAGCAGAGACAGAAATATTACTATGATAAAAAACTGCACAAAACTACCAGACTTGCAGGACAGAGACAAAATAAGAATCCAAAGGTCATGGCAAAGTCTGCAAACTGACATTAATGTAGTTGGAAAAGCAGGCAAAGCTGGAAAGTTGAGTAAATGAACTGTCCGACTTTTGTACAAGACACAGTTCTAAAGTCATAGTTTCAGGAAAAAACAAAAGTTATTTTGGATACTATGAAAAATGAACTAAGCAGGCATTGCTGAGACGCTCTTCAGGCTGTTTCTCCAAATGAAGACCGGGGTTAGTCACTTCAGCTGTGGCTTTTTAGGTCCATCAGTAGACGGGAAAGCCACTCTTGTCAGGCTGGGAAAAGAAATGGGGAAGGTTCCCCTGTTGTGTCAGAATGCTGTGCCCATCCCTGGGGAAGCTGAGACTACTGTTAATAACACAGTTGCCTATTTTCCTGTCAAAAAGAAACAGAAAATCAAGCCTTTATCTCCTCAGTTACTTTTGGATAGGAGTAGTTTACTGGGTCTGGCCCTGAGTTTAATTCAGGTTATTAATTCTTGTAAAATAGTTTCTGGTAGAATAAACAGAGAATCTGATGTTGTCAATCTTCATTCATTTTTGACTGTTGGGTTTCGGTTCCATCCTCAGTACCAGGTCGGCTGTTATATCAAGCTCATGCTAGCCAGAAACTCTCAAGCTAAGGCTACCCATAGTGCTGGTCTTCCCTTCCCCTCAGATCTCGTTTGCTGCATAGAATTTCGGATGCTTCAGCCGTGCTCTCAGCTAAGTGCTAACCTTTTATATAAATATATTTACAAATTTTGGTCTGTTTAGCTCTAAACTTGTTACTTCATTTTTTCTTGTTATTGCTATAATTTTTGGAGTGTGAGTGCTGTTTCTTTCCCTTTTACCTTATTGATAATACGTGTCTTATCATTGATATAGGCCCTTCCCTCTTACCTCTGGTAATTCTTTAAATACCATCATTGGTATTCCCTTCTTCCCCTGCCTTACCCCTTGTGGGTATTTCCTTCAACTGCCATTGCTGGTACAGTCTTTCCTTATTTTTTTTTTTTTTTTACTCCCCTTTTCTCTTACTTCTTGTGTGTTTTTTGCGAGTTGGTTTGTGTCTGTTTGCGTGCCTTGTTCTTTAAAATTTGAAAAATGTCTGAAAAGCATAAAGGAACTACTGTTTTTGTGTGTGTATTGTTTGGGGGTGCCACATTTAGATATTCAGCTGCCTTGTGAGCTCTGCAAGGGTTTCAGCGCTTGAACCCTTGCAGAGAGGTGAAACAAATTGATCCTCAAAGGGAAGTTAAAATGCCTTTTTAATGAGGCTTTTTCTGAGGCAGAGACATCTGTCTCCCAAAAGAGAGTCTAGAAAGAGGAGCCACTCCGTTCCGGTGTCTCCTAAATCTCAAGAGGCTAAATCTTCTAAGGTCCAAGTCTCCACTCATACCTCAGAACAGAGTCCCAAGATTCCGAAACTGACACCTGCTACCATTTCGGCACCGAAGCCTGTAACTTCCCCCATGGTGTTGACAACTACTGAACCTACGAAAGTCACTTTGGTACCTATGTCCCTCTTGGCACCAACAATAGTTTTCCCATTTAAACCGGTCACTTGCCCCCAGCAAAACAAATCATTGCGCAGCTGACCGCGGTGCTGAAGGCTGAATCAATACCCAGGACTAGGTACTCTCCATCTGTTGAACCCTTCTTTGGTCAGCAATTCAGTCCCTTTACTGAACGTCCAGAATCACCCTCGGGGATATCTCTCCATTCTGCCAGGAACCTTTCAGAGCTTGATGTAATCAGATTAGTGGATCAGCTCTTGACAACCAGAGGTCTCCCTGCCCCATCTAGGACCTCTCTCACATTTGGAGCTGAGGTTTACTCTCCAAGGACTCCCACTTACCTTCCTCCTTCAACCTCTCCACAGGTTTTGGTGCCCTCTACTTCGATGCTGCCTGTGCTGACTACTTCGGTTCCGATGGTGGACCTTACCTTGATCCTGGAACCAACTGTGTTGTGGCCGACCCACCAGCGGGACCGTGACTTGGCTGCTGACTCCAGGATCCCTAGTTCGGCTCCAATTTCTTTTCATGACACCGTCTATGATTCCTGGTGCTTTGGCAATTCTGAGTCCTCTAGTGGCTCCTTCCCTGGCGATGGGCTCATCAGAGCGGGATGTGACCCCAGTTCCGAGGTTGTCTTTCTCTGTTCTGGGCTCTCATCCCTCTTTGATGCCTATATTATATAATCAAACTTTTAAAAGTTCAAACGTCATATGGTCAACACCATATGATCAAACTTTTAAAAGTTCGAAAATGTAATAAAAAAAATAAATCAAAGAAAGAAACTACCTGAACGGTTTAAGCAGAAAGGCAAGCCCCCTCTGCACCCCCCACACCCTTCGCTGTATAAATATACCAACTCCGAGATCGCACTACAGTGCAGAAAAGGGAAATCTTCTCATTCTGCACTGCACAGAGATCTTCGTTGAAACGTTCAAACTTTTAAAAGTTCGATCATATGGTGTCGACCATATGAAGTTCGAACTTTTAAAAGTTCGACAACGTGATATAGACCCCCTCTTCGGGTTGGCCTGCTTTCCAGATTATGGAGAGAGCTCTCACCTCAGCAGGCTTGCAGTTGGTACCATCTGCCTTGGGAGTATCACATCTATGTATCCCCTGGCTCACAGCTGTCACAATCTGCTACATCAGCAGCAAGACACCCTGCTGTAGGGTACCCTTTCTTTGAAGTCTTCCTGAGACCTACCCCCTGAGGAGCCACCCCGTAAGAGATTGTGCAAGAGGGGAGCACATTCTCTGGAAGATTGGTCACTGAGGATACAGATTACGATGAAGGGGAAGGGTCCCCATGGTCACCCCCTGAAGATGTCTCCTTCAGAGACATCCTGGAAATCTTAAAACAGAGGGGTGATTGTAAGTCCACAAACCCTCCAAGGAATCTGTTTTCTTGCAGGCTTTACTTGCGATGTGACCCCACCTGCCAATGAATTGGTCAGACTCATTATGCAGCATACATGGAGGGCTCCTGACACTATAGAGACGATTCCCCGGAGACGGGGAAAAATTCTGCCGCCCCCCCCGAAGATCAGCCCCACTGGTCTAAAAGGTTTAGCAGTAGATGCTATGGTGGTGGCGGCTGCCACAAAGAAGGAACTCACCGAGGAGAGTCCTGCTGTCCATCCTGCAGACAGAGAGTCTCGGATGATGGACAGATTCAGGATGTGGGTCAACGACCTTTGCCATACGGTCATTGAATTTTTTGGCACATTTCACACGACTTCAAAGGGACCTGAAAACTGAGCTTTCAGGGACCTTGGCAGGAGCAGTGTCTGACAAGGTACGTGATAAGGTTGCCTCCCAGCTTGCCACCCTAGAATCGATCTCCATCTCCTCCATGCGGCTTATTACACATACAGCTGAAGGGATGGCCAGGGCAGCGGGTACAGGTGTTGCCATTAGGCGTCACACCTGGATGTGCTTATGTGACTTTCAAGTCTTCCTTTGTCAAAGCTTCTGTTGACGCTACATCGTTTGGCCCAAAAGTCAGACACACATTAGCCAGGTTTGGGAAGGATGGAAAGACCCTTTCTGCTGTGAGCATGCGTTTTTCCACTCCTCAACGACTTTACCCCAGGAATCAGAGGAGTGGAAAGATGTGGTTCAGAAAGTCCCAAGGGCCTTTTTGGGACACTCGTGGTGAGTATTCTCCCTGGGGCAGAGGGTGGAACTCATCAGGAAGACACCCCTTCCGTGGCAGAAGAGGCCCGCGTAATCAGGGTTCCAGCAATTCTTTTTCTTGACAACTCTACCAGTGCTCCTGAGCAGTGGCCCGATTGCTTATCTCTGTAGGCAGTCGGGGGAAGATTCTCTCTGCACCATTTAGCCTGGCAAACAAAATCAGATTCCTGGATGCAGACCATAATTACCAGGAAGTTGCCATATCCCCTTCACTCTGTCCAAGACCACAAAGGTGAATCCCTAATGTTCCACCCAGTCAGATGGGATACAGCAGTACTAGAAATTCAAAAGCTGCTTCAAAAAAGGCATCCAGACAGTCCCACCAGACCAAATAAGAACCGGATTCTACTCAAAATTCTTTTTAGTGCCAAAAAAAACAGGTGACTGGCAGACCTTAGTGTTCTGAACAAGTTTGTTCAACAAACAAAATTCCAGATAGTCACGGGTCACAGTTCAGTCCGTCTTTCCTTTTCTGAAGAAACACGATTGGATTTGCTCTGTAGATCTTCAGGATGTGTATTACCACATAAAGATGGACAAGTGCTCCAGAAGATACCTCCTCTTCTGGCTGGGAGCCAGTCATTACCAATTTCGAGCACTGCCCTTTGGACTCGCCATAGCCCCCAGGTTGTTCACCAAATGCATGGCAGTGGTAGCAGGTCACTTAAGGCTACAGGGATTCTGTGTGTTTCCATATTTAGATGACTGGCTCCTCACTGCCCCCACCAGGCATGCACTACTTTCCACCTTGGACTTCTTTCTAAGGCTTGCAGAGTTCTTGGGTATGTCAGTAAACAGGGAAAAGTCAATACTAGCCCCCACACAAGACATAGAATTAATTGGAGCAACACTAAATACAAGATCCTGCATGGCCGCTGTGCCTCTCCACAGACTGAGCAGGTTGAGGTCTCTACTTCAAGGGAAATTACCTTCTCATGTATTCTTACAACTTCTTGGGTCCATGGCAGCAACAATCACCCTAGTTGCTCTGGCAAGGTACCACATGAGGCTGCTTCAATGGCTCCTGGTGTCACAGTGGTCCCTGTTAACACACCCAATGTCCCAGCCAATCTGCATAACCAAACAATGCAAGCAGGATTTATATTGGTGGATGAAGCCAGAAGAGGAATTATGGAGCCGTCCCTTTACACCCTCTCAGCTCAAGGCCGTAGTGACCACCGATGCATCCCTGATGGAGTTGGGGGGGAGCATTTTCAGGAAAAGGCAGTCCAAGGCATTTGGTTCCCTCAAGAGGCCAATTTGCATATCAATGTTGTACAACTGAGGGCAGTGCTCTTAGTGTTGCAAGCATTTCAATCTGCCCTCCCTTCGAGGACAATTGCTCTTCAGTCAAACAACATGCCAGTGGTCTGTTACATCAACAAATGGGGAGAACCAAATCCTACCCTTTATGTTGGGAAGTCCTAATAGTTTGGCAATGGGCGAGTGCGCCCAACCACTTTCTGATAACAATGCACATTCCAGGGAATTATTTCGTGTTTGCAGACAAACTGAGCAGATGCATACTCCTGCCTCATGGGTGGTCTCAGTCCCAATATAGCGACGAAGATCTTTCGTCAGTGTGGTCAGCCTTGCTGTGATCTGTTTGCATCTCCCATAAACCACAAATGCAGCAGCTACTTTGCCCTAATCCCCTCCCTTGGGGGAGTCCCCGAGAGATGCTGTCTTCCATGTTTGCCCCCGGGGCTACTTTATGCCTTCCCACCAATCCACCTAATTCCCTAATTTTTGAAGAAAGCTCAATGGTTGAGAAGCAGAGTGATCCTCTTTGCTCCTTTTTGGCCCCGTCAAGTCTGGTTCCCCTTTCTTTGTCCTCACCCAGTTGACCGCCTGTGGACTCTGGATCCAACTCCAGAATTGTTGTCTCACTCACAGGAACTGGTCCATCCCAATCTACAGAGCCTCAAACTGACGGCTTGGTTCCTTCACTTCCAGTAATTGCCAGGTGGAATATTTTATCTTCCCCAGTACAAAAGATACTTCTGGCTTCTCATAAACCATTCACAAGGAAATTTTCCCTTTGTAAATGGAACAGATTTGTGTTTTGGTCTCAGGAAAAAGGAACTGGCCCCTTTTCAGCCTCGATTGATAAGGTATTAGAATATTTATCAACCTTATTCCAATCGGAAGCCTCTGCTTCTACTCTTAGAGTTCATTTAGCTTCTATTAAAATTTTCATAATGGTTTCAATGATCTTTGTCTCATCGCCTTTACAAAACCTTTCTAAAGGGCGTACTACATTTGAAACCACCTTTTAGGGAGCCCATCGAGCCTTGGAATTTAATGTTAATCTTACAAAGTTTGGTCCATCAGCCCTTTGAGCCAGCAGTCGCCTGTGATATCCGATATATATCTTGGAAAAACTATTCCTGATAGCCATCACGCCAGCCAGAAGAATACTAGAATTGCAGGATTTGTGTGTGAAACACCCATATATAATTTTTCAGAAACAGAGAGTATCACTTAGAACTAACCCCTGTTTTCTGTCTAAAGTAGTATCAGACTCCAATATTAATCAGTCTGTAGATCTACCAGTTTTCTTCCCAAACTTTTCAAACTAGCGGGAATGTTGTTTGCATTTGTTGGATGTACATATGGGTAAAATGAAATAATTTAGGAAATCAGACCAACTGCTCTTATCCTTTTCAGGTATTCGACTGGGTAAACCAGTTTCCAAAGTGACTCTATCAAAATGGTTGAGAGATTGCATCACCTTTATTTATGATCAAAATAAGCTAAACTTCTCAACATAAGTCAGGGTTTATTCTACCAAATCAATTTCCACTTCAGTAGCCTTTCACCCTAGAGCCTGTTTAGATGACATTTGTGCAGCGGCAACGTGAGCTATCCACCATACTTAGACTCATTACAAACTGGGTATCTTCTCCAGGGGAAGAGCATTCTTTGGCTATATGGTGCTCAGAAATATCCTTCCTTAGGGCCTCCTGGGGCATAAGCAGCTAGGGACTCTGTCCCAACAGTCAAGAATGAATGAAGATTAACAACATCAGATAAAGTAGTTCTGTTCTTACTATAAAGTTCCATCTGTGTTGTCGATCTTCATTCATTCTTGACATCCAACCGTCTTGCCCCCTCCAAAGACTAGTCCTGGGCTTCTAGTAGGGCAGTTGCTCAGACAAAGCTTCCACATTTTTATATTCACCGGCCAAAACTCGATCTGAGGGGAAGGGAAGAGAGGCACCATGGGTAGCCTTACCTTGAAAGTTTCTGGCTGGCGCGAGCTTGATATAATGGCCCAACAGTCAAGAATGAGTAAAGATTGACTGCACAGATGGAACTTTATGGTAAGAACATAACTTTTTTCCTCTTTTCCTGAAAAGATTCTGAATCTGAACACAAAGTTGCAGGGATGGAAACAGTTTATTTTCTTCAGATTTCTGATTCAGACATGGAGAACAGGTCAATTTCTGATACTCCCTGGGGGGGGGGGGGGATTTCTGAGACCATTGTTAGAATGTGCCAGTGTTTTTAGTGGGAGAACACTGAGGTTTGTCAGTCGCTCAAAAAGTACTATACAGGTTGTTACAGAAGGAATTTCCAGAACCTAAACACATTCCTCCTGTTCTGTCTACTTTAGAGGATGTGTTACTGCCTGCAGTTTTCCTGATAGTCAGCCACCTGCCCTTAAAAAGGCAGTTAGACTGTATAAAGTTCCTCAGTCTTTTTTAAATATTTATACACTATTCCAAACCTGACCCAGCAGCTATAGCTTTAGTTGATCCCACTGTTGCTAAGGACTTAAGTCAGTTCCAGTCCTATTTTTCCTGTTAAGAATGGGAAAATTATTAATACGTATGGGAGAACAGGTGTATACTTTTGCAACTTTCATCTTCAGAATTTTAAATTGTCAGGTTGATATGTTCAAGTTTGTTATGACAAATTGTGAAAATACGAGGAATATTTTTTCTGCAGTTATATCTTGTGAGTAAAAAAATCTGCTTTAAATAACTTAGTTTCTTCTATTGCACAGGTCACTACTTGTTGTTTACTGTGTGTGTATGACTCTGTTAATACTTCTTCGAGGACTATGGCCACTACTACTGTTTTGAAGAGGTTTGCATGGCATCATTCTCAGAACCTCCAAGATGCTGATAATAATGAGACTCTAATTTTCTGTTGGATAGAGATTGTGTTTCGCCCCTCTACTGCCAAGGTGATCAAACAGTGTGATGAAAGGAGCAAGGTGGCCCAGGAATCTCTTTAATATTTTCAGCCGTCCTTTTCCAGATTTTTAAAGGGATTTTATATTTCCTCATCCAGTTTTATCAAAAAGAGAGAGTTAAGTCTTAACAAAATATAGCTAAATAGACATTTAAGAAGAAATGACAAGGAGGTTCCAAAAAGAAGTCATGAACGTCCCAAAACCAAGGACAGCCCAACAAGTCTGAACGATTATTCAAGAGGCCTTGTGCCACTCTCCCATCCTGGCCCCTTTTTTCTTCCAGAAAGTCTGAATCTCCATTTTTTTACTTTGTCAACAGATAATTTCAGATGATTTGGTTCTGAAATAATTCATCAAGGTTACAGATAACAGTGGGAGGAAATTCCTCTTTTGTAGGGGGTCATTCCTCATCCTATAGATCAGACTCTCTTGTTTCCACCAGCTCCTCATCACTTGCTGTCTCAAAGAGTGATAGAACCAGTTCCTCCTTATGTGGGAAGGGTTTTTATTCAAGGATGTTCCTAGTCCCAAATAAAGAAAATTCTTGGAAACCAGCTCTGGATCTTCTTTCGTTAACCTGTTTGTGATAGTGCCCAAATTGATAATTATAACTTCACAACCTGTTACCTCTTCTTCATCTTCCAAATTTCCTGGTAACACTAGACTTAAAATATGCTTATCCACATCTCTGTGTACATTTGGACTTCAGACATTTCTTACGATTTTGTGTGTCTGGATCCATTCCATTATCAGTTCTCTGGCTTCCCCTTTGGGTAATCCTCTGCACCAAGAATGTTCACAAAGTGTCTAGCTCCAGTTATATATATCTCATTGTAGGCTACAGTGTATCCACATTTTTCCATATTTAGATGACTTGTTTATATTTGATTCTTTTTCGGGGTGTCAGGAATCTCTGTCTTAGGTGAGAGATCTCTCGCACAAACTGAGATTCTAAGAGAACATTCAAAAGGCTTTCTTAACTCCACATAGGATTGTCTTCCTGGGATGTCAGCTAGATACCCTTAGTTCAAAGAGATTTTGTTGCACAGAAAAAAAAGATCTTTATTTATTTCTAAGATTTTCCAGTTAGATTTCAGTCACTTTGTAGGAATACCTCAGGATTTCAGGGCTCATGGCATCTGAGATTCTCATGATACCCCTGGCAAGACTTCACACGAAAAAGCTACAGTGGTATCTGAAATATCTGTGGTCCCAGCATCAACTCCCTTTATCTTTTCAAATCCCAGTGCTGGGTTTTGTCAGAAGAGAAATCTTATGGTGGAGACAACAGATATCCTTAAGTCAGGGTTTATCCTCCTCCTTCCCCACTGCAAAGGTATCAGTCATCACAGATCCCTCAGGATTTGCTTGGGGATCAGTTTCAGGAAGAATAGAAGTGTAGGTGGTGTGGGTCACCAAGGACAGATGCACGGAAATGCATATCAAGGAGATGTTTGCCCTGATCAAGGCACTCAACTCCCTGAAACATCTTTGGTATCAGGAACCTCTTCAAGTGGTTACAGAGACAGTACCACAGGCATGCAGTACATCAACAAGCAAGCGGGAAGCAGGTCAGACCCCCTTTGCAGATTGGCTGTTAGCTTGGGATATAGTTCCACAGCACAAACTCACTGTACAGGCATCCTACATTCCTTCAGAGGAAAATTGTTGCAGACAAGCTGAGCAGGACCAGGGTAGACCCTCACAAATGGAAACTAGATCAGGGGTCATCCAAAATTTGATCCACCTATGGGGAGTTCCTAAAGTAGACCTTTTTGCCTCCACTATGAACAATCAACTGACAAGATTCTGTTCAAGTACTCTGTACAAGAATGCATGGAAGACAGATGCCTTTTCTTTTTTTTTTTTTTTTTTTGACAAGAATGTTCCTGTATGCTTTTCCATCTTTTCCACTAATATCCAGTGTACTTCTGGAGATTCAGATGTAATCCTTCAAGGTCACCTGTAGTGGCTCCCTTCTGGTCCAGGCAGACATGGTACTACCTTCTTTTGGAAATAGCCAGGAGCAATTATCACAAGCTTTGTCATAGACTGAGTTGACTCAGACAAGAACAGGGGATTTGATACACAACACCCCCCCATATCAATCAAATTCAATTGACTGCCTGGATGATTGGGTTTAATTCCTTTTAGGCACCTGTTTACTGGAGATGTGCAGTAGGCAGTAATGGAGGCAAGAAAGCCTGCTACTAGAAGATCATATATTAGCAAATGGAAAACGCTTTCTAGTTGGTGCCAACAGCATAACCAGCACCCATTCAGGGTTAGTTTTTCTCTGGTTCTACAATATTTCTGTGAGCTACTGTCCTATGACTTTTTTCTTATTCTTCCAAGATTCTTTTATCAGCCTTTTCAGCATGTCTGCCAATGGATCCTTCTCTTTTAATGCAGTCTTGTGTCAAAATGTTCTTGAAAGGAGTTTTGCATATGAGGCTTCCAAGAAAACCGATGGTCCCTCCTTGGGATCCTATTTTTGGATTAGGGAAGCTAACACTTGCTGCATTTGAACCAACTAATCTGGTTGACGTGAAGTTCTTAACATGGAAAACATTTTTACTGATTGCTCTGACCTCTGCAAGAAGGGTTTCTGAGTCCAAACTCGTATGGTGATTCAACCCCAAGTCATTTTACACATGGACAGAGTTTCTTTGAGAACTAATCCTTCTTTTCTATCTAAAGTGGGGTGCAAGTTTACTTTAATCCGTACAGTCCATCTCCCCTTTTTCTTTCCTGAACCTAAAAATGAAGGAGAAAGGATACTCCATACCTTGGCTGTCCACAGACATCTCAGGTACTGTCTTGACAGAACTAAATGTTTCAGATCTTTGGATCAATTGGTCATTTTTTGTGAAGATAAGAAAGGACAACCTGTGTCAAAACAGACCATTTCCAAATGGTTATCTAAGACTCCAAATAGTTATCCAAGACTATTGCCTTGCGCTAACATCACCATAACAAAACTAAGCTAGGCAGGGCCAAAGCCCACTATACCAGGGCCTTGGCTTCATCTATGGCTTTTGGAATAGATTGGATTCTAGAAGTTGCAACTTGGTTCTCTGTACATACTTCTACAGAGAACTATAAGCTTGATTCCTTCTCTAGGTCCAGATCAAGGGGTCCTGGTCTATTCTCCTTCCACCTCCCCAATGTAGTTAGAAACTTAGCTAAAGTAATCTACCCATATAGCTAAGGCTACAGCAGCATTGATCAATATGATGAGTGTAGTGCAGTTGTGTAAGTTTTGTTTTTTTTTTTCTAGGTGGACATTTATTTTGTCCTTTCAAGGCATTGACAGAATTGTTAGGCCAGTGTGTGGACATTTATTTTATCCTTTGAAGGCTCAGCCTCTTTCTGCTGGTAGGAAAGCTTTTTCCCCCAAACTTGTCTTTTAGTCGGCTAGGCTCGAGCTGATTGACAGTTTTGGCATGTAGAAGGTTTCCTGAAGTTTTGGAAGCTGACCTGCTGTTTTATCCTTGGCAGGAAGTAACCTATATAGCCAAGGCTAATGCAGCACTGATCTTTTGAATATCTATTGCTCTGGTAAGTTCAATTTACACAAGTGTACTTTTTTTAGTTAGTGAAGTGGGGTCTGAATTCCAAGCGTGTATCACCTCTATGAGAATTAGGTAAGCTTTAATATTGTAAGTTAACTGTGTGTTCTACTGGCCTTATAAAGTTTTGTGATTAAGGGGAAGAATGTATCTTTTAATTTTTATTTATTTATTTTTTTAGTAATAAATTTGTGAGCAGTTCAGCTTTGTAGTTGGAAACATTTGATTGCTGTATAGGAGACCAGTCTAGTGTGGTCATGAAGGTTTTAAGTTTATTGA
This sequence comes from Protopterus annectens, assembly GCF_019279795.1. Classification (NCBI taxonomy): domain Eukaryota; kingdom Metazoa; phylum Chordata; order Ceratodontiformes; family Protopteridae; genus Protopterus; species Protopterus annectens. The sequence goes on from NC_056749.1 coordinate 302,178,970, forward strand.
TACTAGATTATGATTTAGCTCTGAAACAAGTTAATTTGGTGGTGGGAGGATTTTGTGGCATAGGAGTTGAATGTAAAAGCTGAGGGAGCAATGGTCACTGCAAATGTGTGGGTCAGCTGTGACAGGTGGTAGTAAAAATGGGTTGTTTGCTAAGACAGTGCTGTGGCATTAATCCATGACTGTTGCACAGGTGACCCACATTTCATTAGTGGCTGGGGTGTCTATAGGAGCTGGCCAGAGAGGGTGTGAGCAAGCAGCTGCTACTGGCTCACTCCTGTTGGGGGTGGGGTGGGGAGATGTAGGCAAGCTACTGGAAGACCTCGAGCTTTGCATATGGCTGTACCGGAGCCGATGGATCGGCTCCGAACCATCAGTCAAGAATGAACGGCGAGATTGAACAACTTCACATCATTCTTCTTCTTCTTCTTTCGGCTTTTCCCGATTAGGGGTTGCCACAGCGGAACAATGGTCCGCATAACGATTGGCAGTGGAGTTTTATGGTGTTGAGTTGCCAGCCCAGTGCCCAACCTTCCACAGAAGGCACACACACACATTCATGCCTAGGGCCAATTTAGAGTTAAAACATTAAAGTGGTAAAATATAACATTTGAAAAAAAAATGTTTAAAAGATACAAAAACCTGACCTATAGAAAAATGTCTAAAATGGTAGTTAAAAAAATTGTAGTCTGAAATACCATGATTAAAAAGGTTACAACTTGGCTGCCCTCAATTTTAAAACTGGTACTATTGAGGTATGTCCATTAATGCCTGGATTGGTATCTGTGTTTAACCTGAACTGCCAAAAATAGCTCCTTGTATTCAAGTTCTGTTTCCCAATTACTGCCCCTAAAATCTATTCCTACCATGTCCACATTACCAAATTTGAAAACAGTACAATTAATACATTTTAATGTGCGTTTGTATAAGCTAATGTTAGTGTTTAAGTCTTTGATATCATATCTGTGCTCATAAATACATTTATTCAGCTTTCTCTCTGCCTTACCAATGTAGAATGCTGCACAGGATGAACTCTTTACTGTATACACAACCCGTTGTGTTAGAGAGTTCCCATTTTTAGATACAGTACTCTCATTATTGATACCAGCAAACAGTTTATTTCCTACTAAGATGTCCTTACAGTGACTGCACCTACCACATTTATTTGCACCTTTGCTCTCAGTTGGATAGTTGACTGTTCCAATCCTGTTCTTCTCTAAATAGCTCTTTATATTTTTTACCAGTCTTGTAAACAAAATGTGGTTCATCCTAAAAACGGGCAGCAAATTGGGGTTGGTACCAAACGCATTCCAATTTCTCCTGACAGTGTGTTTCACATCTTTAACATTGTTAGAATAGTTCAGAACCAGGGCTTTGTTGAAATTAACATTCATAGGTTCATACTAGGCTATCTGCCCTAAGGCATTTATAAGCCTAGCCCAAAGTTTTGTGGCTTACGCCACCCCTTATGTTAAAAAATACTGTGCCCATTAGTTTGTTTTGCCTCTGTCCAGCAGTGACACAGAGATGATTCCCGGGGTAAACCTACGATCTCCCATCCACCGGTCAAGATTTCTCTTGAACAGAGCCAGCGAGGTGCTCTGCCTCATATGGACCGGGATTTTATTCCACAGCATAGGGAGTCTCTGGGTGACAAATCTATCCCTCCAGCATGTCCTATTTATATCCGTGCTAAGGTTTAAGTCGCTTGCTCTAGTGGATCTGGTAGATTTGGATTTTTTGAGGTGGAGCATGTCCATTAATTCCGGGTTGGACATGGCCTTGTATGTCAGGCACAGGTCACCTCTGAGCAGACGGTATGCGACTGAATAGAGCTGGAGTTTCTTCAGTCTGGCAGCATATGACAGATTTTGGAGTCCCTTTATCCTTTTGGTGAGGAACATTTGGGGTCTCTCCAATTGCTGCAGGTGTCGGGTGAGATACATCCCGAATGGGGCATTGTACTCTATCATTGGTTTGATAAGTGAAGAGTACAGGGGAACAATGACCTCACATGATCTGGATGCGAATCCCTTCATGATCAGGTGGGTGATGTAGAAGGTCTTTCTAACCACTTTAGCAATGTGAGTGTCAAAAGAAAGGCCACTGTCAACCTGGGTCCCCAGGTCCCTGATAACCTCTTCTGTGCTTAGTGGATTGCCACCTATATGGTAGCTTGGGGTTACCTTGTTTTTCCCGAAGGGTATGACTATACATTTTTTGGCATTTAACTTCAGGCCATGGCTCTGGCACCAGCTATCAGTTTCCGTGAGACCCCTCTGAAGGATATCTGTGTCCGATGTACTTTACACTATGGCGCCCAGTTTGCAGTCATCTGCAAACTTTGTCAGCCATAGTCCTCCTATGTTTGCCTGTACTTCTGAGAAGTAGATGCCGAACAACAGGGGGCCAAGGACTGAGCCCTGTGGGACACCACTTGTGACCGGCTTGGAGTCTGACATGGCGCCAACAACTCTAACCCTGTGGGTTCTGTCCTTTAGCCAGTTTGCAACCCATCTTGTGACATATGGGTTTACATTTAAGCTGGTAAGTTTCTCTATAATACCCGAGTGGGGTATTGTGTCGAAAGCTTTTGCAAGGTCAAGGTAGGCTGTATGGACTGCCTTTCCCTCATCAATGGCCTTGGTGACTGTTTCGAAGAAGTCAACCAAGTTCAAAAGGCATGATCTGCCCTTGACAAAGCCAAACTGGGTCGGGTCCAGTGTCTGCAAGTCCCCTATCTCTTTGTTTATGAGTTCCATTATGATCCTCTCCATAGCTTTGCAGACCAGGCTTGTTAAGCTTATGGGGCGGTAATTACCAGGGTCCGTAGAGGCACCACCTTTGTGTGTTAACCCCCTTACCATCAAGACCAATCCCCAAAAGTGTCTTGTATTGTAAACTCCATTCTTTAAAAAACTCAACTTTAAGCTGGCAACAATGGTTTTACGATAACCTCTAATGTAAAACGTACTGCATAACTCATCCATTTCTGGCAAAAGTATTTCCTTGCTGAAGGTCATTCTCTCTTCTCTAATTAACTGAGCTTTAATGATACCTTTCTGAAAAGAGAATGGGTGGCAACTATTAAAATGCAAATAAGTGTTACTGAAGGTGGGAACATTCTTTTCAAATTTGACTTCATGCTTGGCGGCGGGGGGGGGGGGGGGGTTATACAGCACACCTTGCTCAGTTGTTTAAAATTACTCTACTTGTGAGCTTGAGTTTTGCAGTGCAGTTGAAGTGGAGTAAAAGTATGTAATACACTGATGTTGCCCAGATTTCTGTGTTTTGTCCATTACTAAATCATTTTTATGACAAGAAGTTGTTTTTTAGATATGACCAGCTTTATTTGATTGAGGTTATATTTTCTTTGCATCATTGTTAGCTAAATGTTTCTCTTTCTGTGTTTTAGTTCAAGTTGCATATCTAGATGGAAAAGGAAACCTGGAACCTCAGGGATCAGGTAAGATTTGATGAGAGATGGGTTTGTAAGCTCTTATTTCCTTTCTTTCACCTGTACGTGTAGCCTTTTTTTCTTTTAAAGTAACTTCTGATAAGTTTTAGGTTACATGGAATCCTGTAATACAAGGTAATGTTGAGGATATTTTGGGCAAGAATGGTTACAGGAAACAATGATGTGGGTGTGTCCCAGGAGGCAAGAGGTAAAGCACTCCGGGATGGTGACAGAAAGACCTTAGTGGGACAGGAAATGCTGAGGCAAGATCTTATGAAGCATGCTGTTAAACGCTGGAGAGAGATCAGGGAATACTGGAGAAGGGTCCATGTATACATCAGGTCATTTTGAAGAGGGCAGTCTCAGTACTTTTCTTGGCATTAGAAAATGGACTGAGAATTAGGGAGGCCATATGAGGAAAGAAAACGCACAAGCAGAACTTCAGCAACTTATCAATAAAATGAACACTAGAGAATGAAGCCTTATGTCTTCTGGTCATGCATGTCCAAGTAAGACTTTTAGGGATAGGTCTAACAATGGTCTTTTTTTTTTAAATCATGTCTAAAGGTGCAAAATTATCTTTTGTTTTTGTATTAAAAAAGTGTTTGTATGCATCATTATGCATGTAAAAATATTTTGTACAAAACAAAAGGTTGATGTTCTTAGTGTTTCACTGTTGCAGTCATCACACTTGGGTTATCCTGCCAGTGGTAGCCCTCAGTCGGCCCATATACCAGAGGCTTAGTATTTCTGCGTCAGTTGCTGTCGTTTCAGTACTGACGTCAGATCATCAGTGGTATAAAAATAGGCAGCCAACGCCATTACATTAGGTTTTCTTACTGAGGAGCCCGAAGCAGAAGCAGTGCCTGTCGGCCGCAACCTAAGTTTTCATTTCCGAAATTGAAGTTGAAGTCCTCTAAATTTAAGTACCCCATTAGGGATCCTTTTTTCTTGCTTTATCCGATGTCTGAAAAAGTTAACAGTTGTCTCGCCTGTGGAAAGCAAATATCACACCGAGATTTCCATTCTTACCGAGTCACCTGTTTAGGCCCAGACCACAATGTACCTCGCTGCTGTTTTTGTGCTTTGATCAACATCCAAACTAATATCGTCGGGCCCTTTTTGTAGCTAAATACTTTCATTCTCGATCTCCGTATTCCAAAATGACTTCGGTAAGCCATCTGACTACCGATCTTCCGAAAAAACTTAAGGATAAAGACAGAGACAGACCTCACAGGTCCAAAACTGCCAACGCTTCCGTTAAGCTAGTTGCCAGTTCACCGATACTCAGGGAGGCACTTTCGCAGCCCCTGATGCCTGCTTTGATGGATTCACAGGCCTCTACCGAGACCCACTCAGAGTCCGGTATGCCGTGAGAATCTTCGACTACGGAACTTGTGGATGTCTCTACCTTGGATGGGTCCAGAGCCGCTGTGCAGGCACTAGCTTCTGGGGAAGTTCTCCGCACTACCGATATTCGACACAAACCAATGACTTCTTTTGTATCTTCAGTTCTTTCTAAAACTACCGAGTTTCTAAGGCCAAGAGTACGAGCTATGCCTAAAAAAAACGACGACTCTAACTCAAGCGCCTGCTTCCTTGCCACAATCACAGATGCTTAAAATGGCGGAAGACCTTATCATGCTGATTAGGGGAAGCCAGCCATCCCCTGCTAAAAGAAAGAGACCTGTCCCCAGCAGCTTTATCTGACCCAGGAGTCCGACGACTCTGAGGTTTCTGATTATGAAGACATGGCCTTATCTGCTTCTGAGGATTCAGATGCACAGGAATCCATTCCTTTTGCCACCCCTCCAGAGGATTTTTCTTTTGGTGAAACCCTACATACTTTGAGAGAGCATTTCCATTGGGAATGCCAGGATTATCCTCAGTCCAAAAAGAGACTCGGGGAATTTTTAGATTTACCACAGCACAGACCCTTAGCTATCCCTCCTATTCTGGATGATGTCTTTATGGAATCCAGTCTAATTCCTGATAATTTACCCCCTGCTCCCAAGAAACCTGACGGGTACTACAGAGTCCCTGGCTCACACAAATTTCTTTTCAAAAATCCTACTCTTGACCCAGAGGTCATCTCCCAAGGATCTAAAGGAATAAAAGCAACTACAAGTAAGAATCCCACCCCCTCGGACAGGGATTCCTGAGCTTTAGACAGATGGGGTAAAAAAGTATACACCTCTGCAACTCTTGCCATTAGAGCATTAAATTGTCATTTCCACATGCTGAAATACCAGCAACATACTATGGAACCTATTAAGCAAAAATGATCTACCTTCCCTGACTGTGCAGAAAATAAAGAATTACAGGAGCTTATGCATTCTGCAAGCCAAGTCAGCAAGCATACCCTGCAATGTTGGTTTGATGCCCTAGAAGCATCTTGCAGGGCAGCAGTCACAGGTTCTGTGCTTAGAAGGCATGCCTGGCTTAAGGAGCAGACCTTGCCAGACCGTGTCAAATAAAAATTATTGGACGCACCCCTGAACAAGGAACATCTGTTTGGCACCAAAGCAGAAGAGGTTTTAAAAAAGATGGAAGAAAAATCTAAGTCTATGCAGGCAGTCAAAAATTTTTTGCAAGTGCAGCCTCCAAGATTCAGTAGGCATTACCCCTCAACGTTGTTCCTTTCCAGCCCCATCAAGGCCACCTCAAACTAGACCTAGGGGAAACAGACCCCCAAGTCTACAGGAGTATGCAGAGATCTAAGCAATGGAGTGCCTCCACTTCTAAAACAGGGAGTACTAAGCCACCTCCTTATGGAAAGAATTTGCAATGACTTCTCAATTCCTCCACTCACCTCTGCCCAATTGCTCGTGCCCCTAGGAGGAAAACTTGCCCACCATGCGAAAAACTGGACCTCCATCACCAACGATCGATGGGTCCTCAACATAGTATCCCAGGGGTACAAATTTTATTTCCACATGCTGCCAACTCCAAAAGGGTTCCCAGACCTTCCTCCAAAGCAGTGGGCAGAAACACAAAAACAAGTTTAGTCCCTGCTCTCCATAAGGGCAATTCAGCCTGATCCTGCAGAACAGATAGGTCAAGGTTTTTATTCCAGACTATTTCTGGTACCCAGAAAAGAGGGCACCTGGCGCCCAATTTTAGATCTAGCCATTCTAAACACCTTCCTGGTGGTAGCAAAAATCAAAATGCTCACCCTACAGCAGCTTCTCCCTATGCTGTCCAAAGATGCCTGGTTAGCCACCCTAGACCTAAAGGAGGCCTATCTGCACATCCCAGTCAGGGACTCCTGCAAGTAATATGTATGTTTCAGTGCAGGATCAGTGCAGGATCTATGCATTATCAGTTCTTTGTACTTCCCTTTGGCTTATCCACTGCTCCCAGACTTTTCGCAAAATGCCTGGGTCCAGCCATTGCCTATTGCAGACAGAAAAATATTCAGATTTACACCTACTAATTTACACCTACTTGGACGATTGCCTGATTCAGGCAGACAATCAGGAAAAGCTGTTGCAGCACCTGATATTTGTAAAGGACCTTCTAACCTCCCGGGGGTACACTCAACAAAATGAAATCCAAACTAGTCCCCAGTCAAAACATTTTATTCCTAGGAGCAAGCTTGGACACAGCATCCCAGATGGCATTCCTTACTCCAGAAAAACAAGCTTATCTGATGAGCTACTTCTCTCAAATGGCCATCAGAACCCAGTTATCCGCAAGGACAATCCTGCAAGCTCTAGGGTTCATGCCCTCCTGCATTCTACTAATTCCATATGCCAGACTGCATATGAGGAAACTTCAGTGGTACTTAAAAAGTCTTTGGTGCCAACATTCTCAGGACCTGGAAACTATCATACCTATGATACCTTGTCTAAGGAAAGAGTTCCTTTGGTGGGCAGCAGCATGCAACCACAATAAGGGGCTTCCCTTTACACAACCCACACCGCCCAGACCCTAACCACAGACGCATCAGATTATGCCTGGGGTGCACATCTGGATGGCAGGTGCATTCAGGGCCACTGGAGCCCAAATAAATCAAATTCACCTGCACATCAACCAAAAAGAGATTCTAGCTGTTCAGCACGCTCTGACAGCTTTCAGATCCCTACTCTCTCCGGGGTCTCTACTAGTCAAAACCGTCAACACCACAAGCAGGGGGAACCCACTCTTACCCACCCTGCAGGCTAGCCATGACCCCTTGGAACACGGCCTCAACCATGCATATTCACCTGCAAGCTCAATTCCTGCCAGACAACCAAAATTCTCTGGCAGACAACTTAAGCAGAATTCTCCTAGACCCACACAAGTGGCAATTAAACCACAACACCTTCAGCCTTGTGACCCAGAAATGGGGTACGCCGAAGGTGGACTATTTGCCTCCCCGTACAACCCCCAGCTCAGGAAATTCTGCACCAGGGAACCTCACAACAAGGCCTGGAAAGTGGATGCCCTATCCTTCCAGTGGGCAAACCTATCAATCTATGCATTTCCCCCTCTACCTCTTCTTACAAAAGTTTTACTCAAGATAAGGGAGGAAAGACCAAGGGCAATTCTGATTGCCCCAGACTGGCCACACCAACACTGGTACCCACTGCTGCGCAGTCTGTCACCGTTGCCTCCATGGCACCTCCCTCAGATCCCAACTCTCCTGACTCAGCAGGAGGGGCAGTTCTTGCATCTGCAATTGCAGTCCCTGAACCTTGCAGCCTGGCTTATTCCTTGACTTCTCCTCCAGTGGCCAGCCTAAGCAAGCAGGTACTGGATGTCATACGTGAAGTCAGATGACCCAGTACTAGAAAATCCTATGCTGACCAGTGGAAAAGGTATTGTTCCTGGATCCAGAATAAAGAAGTGGACCCAGCACAGCCCTCCTTACCTCTCATCCTCGATTACCTAGCAGACCTATTCCACAGGGGCCTATCCTTCTCTTCCATTAAGATCCATGCCTCTGCCATCTCTGCTCATTATAGCACTGAGTCACCTCTTTTCTCACACCCTCTCATCAATCAGTTCCTGAGAGGGGCTAACAACTTAAGGCCACCAAGAAGAGCCCCCACCCCTGCTTGGGACCTTAACTTTGTGTTGGAAAAGCTCACGCTACCCCCCCCTTTGAGCCTGCATTGTCAGCAGACTTAAAATTCCTCTCTTGGAAAACAGCCTTGCTTCTGGCCGTCACTTCAGCTGGAAGAGTGTCTGAGCTACAAGCACTTATGGCTGTGGAACCCTTCATCATTTTTCATGCTGACAGGGTCTCCCTCAGGACTAACCCGACTTTCATGCCTAAAGTGGTGTCCAGTGTGGCTCTCAACCAATCTATCCATTTGCCCACCTTTTTTCCTAAGCCTGAAAATAAGGGGGAAAGGATCCTGCACTCATTAGATGTGCACAGACAGCTCAGATTCTACCTTGATAGGACTAAGCTCTTTATGAAATCTGAGCAGTTACTTGTCAGCTTTGCACCAGGGGCAGAGGGCAAGGCCATATCAAAACCATCTCCAAATGGACAGCACACTGTATCCATTTCTGTTACAAGCACCATGGGAAACCACCTCCTCAGGGGGGTCAGAACACATTCCACTAGGACAACTTCAACCTCTACAGCCTTTCTCAGAGGAGTCCCTACCAGGGACATTCTGGAAGCTGCGACTTGGAGTCCAGTTCATACCTTCACCAAGCATTACCACCTGCCTATCTTTTCCAAATACACGGCGGGTTTTGCAACCGCAGTCCTGCTGGGCATACTAGCCAGCCCCAACTCTTCTTGACTGCCTCAACCCATTCTTCAGCTTTGGGAATCAACCTAAGTGTCATGAATGCAACAGTGAAACACAAAGAACATAGTACAGTTGTGTACACTTACCATAAATGTAGACGTTCGAGTGTATTCACTGTTGCAGTCCTGGTTTCCTACCCTCCAGCCCCCTTGTCTCTCTGTCTCTCTCTCTCTCTCTTTTCCTCACTCCTTACAGGGCTATTGGTATTTACTTTTTACTGGTGATGTTTTTCCACCATAACTTAGCTCCCTATTGGGGGCTCCTGACATTTGGGGCAAGAAAAACTGATGTAATGGCATTCACTGCCTGTTCTTGTACCTCTGACGACCTGACGTCAGTACTGAAGTGATAGCAACCGATGCAGAAATACTAAGCCTCTGCTATTCAGGCCGACTGAGGGCTACCCCTGGCAGGATAACTCAAGTGTGATGACTGCAACAGTGAATACACTCAAACATCTACATTTATGGTAAGTGTACACAACTGTACTTTTCCTCACTATTTACAAATAAAATGATTTTAAAATTTGCTTTTGAATAAGAAAGACTAAATGTGCTAAGCTTCGTTTATGGCATGAACATTTATGGGCAGGCAGGAGACACTTGCATCAGTTTGAGTCTCAGCTGTAATTATAGTGATGAGTAGGTAAGTAATGTCAAATTAGTTATGTAATTACCAAATTGTTAAAAATTAACAGTTTGGCAAAAAAACTGAAACATGTAAATTGAGAGGGGTGCAGGTGGCCTCATGGTGGTACAAATGCTTGCATCACCAACATTGGATTGGCACTGGGAATATAAATGAAACATTGCTGTCATTGCCTTGATGCTAGCAAGATCACAAATCTCCCTCATGACTGCCTGGATGGCTGTCCATTAGAGGCTTGATGATCAACAGACATAAGGGCAAAAACAATTTAGTAATAAAAAAAAAAACAGTCCTCTGCAGTTCATAAAGACTCCTATACAGTAGAGTAAGATCTTATACTCAGTCTTGCCTATTGTGTAATCACAGTACTGTGTATATAGAGCACTGTGTGAATGACCCCTCTCCCTAGTATCTTACGCAGTTTGCAAGCACTTGAATGTCTGGAGTCAGACTGGTCCCGACTACATAACATATGGGACAGAACTATTTGCTAACAGATGGTGGTGTACTGATGTGCTACTCAGGTTGTGTGTGTGTGTGTGTGTGTGTGTGTGTGTGTGTGTGTGTGTGTGTGTGTGTGTAGATACACACACACACACACACACACACACACACACACACACACATATATGTATGCATGTGTGTGTTATAAACTGTCTCTGAATTTTCTTTATACCCCATCTCTTAACTACAATATTAACTTTGCCCTACCCTAGTTCCTTTTTTCACCTCCATTTCTTTGAATTTATAAACACCAATCACACGATCTATTTAAAAAAGCAGTAATATATCTCTTCAAATCAATGTTCAACATTTGTTAATGTGTAAGTATCTTTTATATTGCAATATTTGCCTTTATTTTTATAAATGTAATCTAATTAGAAAATGCATGTGCAATTATTGTATACTTGATGTCTGTTCATGTATATTACTGAACGTCTTTTTAAAATTGTAATATGTTGGAGCTTTTTCCCTCAGGCCTCCACAGAAAAGGGGTTCTTAACTAACTCTAGATAGACAAACCTGGTAAACAAAGCAAAATAAATAATATGAAGGATATGTTGCTGAGCAGCAACATCAGAACATATGTGGAGGAGAAAAAACATTAAAATGTTTGTTTTCATAGGATAAATCCTGCATATAGTCAAGGCCACCTGTGGCTTGAGTAAACCTGCTGTCTAACCCCCCACCTGCTTTGTTCCATCCTTCCATGGCAGTGCAGCCAAGCTTCTACCATCAGGAGCTCTCACAGCACTAAATACTGTCACTGCCATGTTGTAATGATCGTAATGCACTGTCAGTGTATGGCATAACAACAGAGAGTAAGATACGTCAGAAACATCATTAATTATTTTATCAGCTGTTCTCTGCTGCATATTGCTGCTTTGAAGCTACACAGTGATTCAGGTGAATAGCACAGTGTGCATAGTGCATCAGTAGGTACTGTGCTAATTTCTGTGTGATTTAAAGCTGTACATGTTCCATTTTTTTACTGCTTGTCATTACTGTAATCTGTGTTTGTGATTTAAGGTAAAGGTGGGTTTGTGTATTAAATATAACACACAGACTGCACTTATGCCGTCTGTGCCTTATGTTCTTGAATATAGGGGATGACCTTTCCCTCTTTATTTGCAAACTCCAAATGATGGACTGAGTATAGTCATCCACTTTGTTTTTTGATGGCCTTAGTTCTTGTTTTTTAAACACCTTTATTAAGATATCACTTAAGACATATGCACATACACTAGTAGAAAATAAAACAAATTATATTAACATTTTTTTTTCCATTTACACACGTTTATATTACATGTTTTATTTATTTATATTAACTGTATTTCAGTCCAACTTTGCATAAATCATTCTGTTCTGACTTCCCTTAAACCTTGAAGGCCCGATTTCTTTCACCTGCATTCAAGCCTTCACTCTAATCAATCCCGATGATGTGTATTGGCAGACTGTAGTTGAGTTTGGGTAGCCCAGTAGTGGGGCTAGGTGATCGTGAACCATCAAGATCGCTGTATTGTAGGCTGACCGCAATTACTTTTGATCAATTCACTGAACTCCAGAAAGGACCAGTCCAGTAAGGCAGCCAGATCACTGTTTCAGATACTGTATTGATCCTGAAGTGGATCTTGCTCCATATCCAATAATAAACTCCTAGACAAATTCAGGTAAAATTATAGATCAGGTGGTGGTCTGACCAGAAGCTTGTACTCAACTCCTGATGTGAAGTGACCCTCTGCAGTTGAAACATTAAGTACTGTATATGTCCCTTTTGTGGGTAGTAAAGGAAGTCAACTGAACACTTTTGATTCTTATTGTGTCAGTTGGCCTATGATGAGAGCCCTCCATTGTGTGTCAAAACAGTTGTTCCCTTCACCCTCTTTTGGTGACAGGATCCCCCACATTGCTTTGACTGAGGGCTTCCTATAACTTGGTCAGTTTTACCCTTGTGCATCACTTTGTTGTGATCGGAAGGCAAGTCCTCATTGTAGAGTCTTTTTTAACACCTTTATTGAACTATCATTTTTTGACATAGGCAAACTTACATTTATATAAAATTAATCAAACAGCATTAATAAGTCCACACTTACAAACACTATACAGAACATATAATCTTCTTTACGATGTTATCAATCCAACATTACATAAACTATTTCAATTCCTGCCTTCTCCTAAACCTCATTCCTCCTCCAACACATTTTTCTGTATATAATGATGTCCTTCTATTCCTATGTTGCAGTATTCTAGGTGTGGGATTTCCTGCCCTCAAGCGACTCATACGTCGGCTTCTATACAAAAGCTTCAGCTTGGCTCTGTAGTCTGTGTGGGATGTCACACATAAGGCCATAAGTGGCCTTAAATGTAACATCTGCATGAAAATCCTCCGAACTTTTCAGAAGCAGACGACATTCGCATTGTACTATCGCTTCTTCACAGACATAGTATCTTAAAGATAAGTAGCGCGTTGGATTTCAAATGTTCTTATTTTTGATGATTGTTTTAGCTAACGCTTGGTTGTTGTAGCCTTTAGCTGATGTCAGGGAAAAAAGGGAATGTGCCAATGTGGGCGCCAGATACCCCATAAGGGCGCCCATGACAGGTGTGTTTTTTGCCTAGGCCGGGAACACGATCACTCCTCCTGTGTGCTATTTGTCAGTTGTTTGTGCCTAAGACCTTGCACAGCCATCTAGCCACATTAAATCTCTACCTCGAGAACCAATGCCTCAAACAGGTAGCCCTTAGGATGGATCCTGCATCGGAGGTCTCACCTGAACCTTCGCACAAGAAAGCCAAGGTTCCTAGGCCTTCTTCGCCTGCCACTCCACTTCCCGATGCACCGCCAACAGCTGATCTAGGGGTTGAGGCACGCTCGGAGGATCTGTCGACTGTAGCGACGTTCCTCGAAGCCATTTCGCAGCCAGTGACTGGCACGTCCTCGGAGCACACTCAGAAGCGATACCCATCGAGGTCGAGGGGGAACCAGTTTCGGTAGTACCTCTGGCAGGGATCCAGTCTTAGGATGTGCTAATCTCCAGACCCAATGCCAGGCCACTCTCTACTTCCTCTCCGGCCAAAAATAAGCAGAAAACTAAACATACCTCCTCCTCTTCAGAAGTCACACCGGATTGGCAGGCCTTCACTTCCTCTCTCATGCAGGCCTTCATGGCCCTTAGGCCTTCAGCCTTGGCCACTTCCACCCTGCCACTTCTGAGCCCTAGGCCTGTCTCTGCTTCTTCCCTCCCATCCATAACCCCTCAGGTCAGGGAAGAAGAACATGACTCTTCTTTCTCTTCATCAGAGGAGTCCATTTCTGATGTTTCCCAGATTGCCTCCCCCCAGGAATATTACTCTCAGGGTGAGGAATCTGTGGAGGGGGATTCTCTCCCTCAGGACAATACTTTTGGTGAGACCATCACCAAGATGAAAGATTACTTTAAATGGGACACTTCCCAAATGACTGACACCCAAAAAAGGTACTTTGAACTGCTGCAAATGGAATCACCCTCCCCCCTTCAGCAGTTCCCCCTGTTCTGCCTTCTTACTTGGATACCTTCAGTGTGGCCTCTAAGGCCCCTGACTCCCAGCCTCCGGCCCCTAAGCATCCTCATCGCTTCTATAAAATACCAGAGGACCACAAATTGAGTTAAGCCACCCTTGGCAGACCCAGATGTTATTGCCACCATGGCAGATAAGTAATCTAGACCGCTGTCCTCTGCCTCCCTACTACCCACTGACAAAGACAGTAAGTACATGGATAGGATGGGGAAGAAGGTGTACACTTCTTCTACTTTGACTTTCAGAGCCATAAATTATCAGACCTACATGACCAAGTATGCATTAGACTTGGTCTCTCAAGCCTCTTCCATGCTGGCTTCCTTGTCTGACAGTCCCAGCAAGACTGACATCTCATCCTAACCATTCTTGGACCAACAGGTAGCCCGGCACTCCATAAGGTGCAGCTACGATGCTGCAGAAGCATCCGCCACGTCTACAGCATCTGCTTCAGCCCTCAAGAGGTACTCCTGGCTAAGACTCCAGAACCTCTCCGAGGACTTCAAGGCTAAAATCCTGGACGCCCCTCTGGGCCACAATGTGCTGTTCAGAAAACAATCCGCTGACCTTTTTAAAAATCTACAAGAAAAAAGCAAAGAACTCCAGGACATTAAGCACCTGCTGGTGTCATCTATTTCCAAATATTATAGGAACTACCCTGCTAAAGCCACCTTTGTAAGACATACTCCACAGCCCTTCTCTTCCAGGTCCAGGAGAGGGGCCAGAATACCTACTAACTCCAGATCCTCTGCTCCACCACAGCGACCCAGACAGCCCTTTCAGGACAGAGGAGGCCCCCAGTAATGCGTGATTGCCTTGCCCACCTCCCCCTCTCAGCCCACCTTTTCTACTGTCTCCCCCTTTGGCAATCCATCACTTCAGACCAGTGGGTCTTAAACATTATCCAAAAAGGGTACTTCCTATCCTGGAAAGAGAAGCCACCCAGAAGAGGCATCCCTTCCCTCCCCAAAAACCAGGTCCATCTCATGCCACAAGTTCTGGCAGATCTTCTACAGCTAGACACCATAGAGCCTGTTCCTCCAGGACAAGAAGGAAAAGGGTTTTACTCCCGTTTCTTCCAGGTCCCCAAAAAAGATGGCCCCTGGAGACTCATCTTAGAACTGTCCTTTCTAAACCTACATCTTCAGGTACCCTTCTTCAGAATGCTCTGTCTCCCCATCTTGCTGCCTCTCATTCCAGCTAGGGCCTTCATGGTCGCCCTAGACCTAAAGGAAACCTACCTGCACATACCCATCAGGAGTTCCCACAGACAGTTTCTGCGATGTTCTTTGTGTTTCACTATTGTAGTCATCACATTTGGGTTATCTGTTTGCAGTAGCCCTCATTTGGCCTGATTATCAAAGTCTTGGGTCCTGTGTCAGTTGCTGTCTCATCTTCCATGACGTCAGGTAGTCAGGGGTATAAAGCATGCAGCCGATGCCATTACATCAGTCTTTCTTGCCGAGCGGTGCCCGAAGCAGAAGCAGTTCTCAAGTGTCGGTCAGCTGACTCCTTAAATTTTCAATGTTCTTCATGTTTCACTGTTGCATTCATTACATTTGGGTAATCTGCTGGCAGGTTGCCCTCAGTCGGCCTGAATAACAAAGTCTTGGGTCCTGCGTCGGTTGCTGTCTCCTCTTCCATGACGTCAGGGGTATAAAACATGCAGCCGACACCATTTTAATCAGTCTTTCTTGCCACCCGGTGCCCGAAGCAGAAGCAGTTTGCAAGTGCTGGTTGGCCGACTCCTGAAATTTTCGTTTTCGAGTTTCAGAACCGAAGTCTTTAAACTAAAGCTAAGTACCCCATTGGGGAAACTTTTTCTTGCTCCTTACTGATGTCAGTAAAAGTTAATAATTGCATTACTTGTGGGAAGCAAATACCTCATAAGGATTCTCATTTGTACTGTATTCCTTGCTAGGCCCTGATCACAACATGCCTTGTTGTCGGTTTTGTGCAAAATTCAACCAATGCACTATTAAGCGTCTGTATATTTTTGCTTTTTAATATTTTGGTTCAAGATTTAACTATCCTGAAATGTCGTCGGTTAGCAATCCGACTACCGGAGTTCACAAAAAACACAAGGAAAAAGACAGAGACAGACGTCGAGGTCCAAAACCAACGACGAAGCTTCTCCTAAGCCAGTTGCCGGTTCGCCGGTACTCAGTGAGGTGCTTTCGCAGCCCCTGATGCCCGCTACTTTTGAGTCGCAGGCCTCTACCGAGACCCATTCAGAGTCCGGTATGCCGCGAGATTCTGCAAGTATTGAACCCGCAGATGTCTCTCCCTTGGATGGGTCCGGAGCCGCTGAGCAGGCACCGGCTTCTGAGGGTGATTTCAGGCCTCAACATTTGTATATTAAACCGATGCCATCATCAAAAACAAGACCAGAATCTACTTCTGTGTCTAAAAAACTGACGCATGAGCCACGTGCTCAGGCCCCTATGCCTAAAAAACAAATGATCAAAATGGCTGAAGATTTAATCACCTTGATCAGGGGTTCCCAACCCGCCCTGCTAAGAGGCCTAGGCAAGGCACTGATTATGAATCTTCAGATCAGGTTTCCATTTCTTCTGATTCCTCTTTTGATCAGGAATTTTCTATTCCACCTTATGAGGACTCTGATGCAGAGGAATCCATCCCTTCTGCTTCTCCTCCTGAGGATTACTCTTTTGGAGAGACTTTGCATACTTTAAGGGAACATTTTCATTGGGAGAGTCAGGACTTCTCAGAATCCAAAAAGAGGCTAAGGGATTTTCGTCTACTTCCTCAGCATGGGCCTTTGGCAATACCAACTGTATTAGACATTGTTGATGATGTTTTCTCAGAATCAAGCATGGCTCCTGATTCCTTGCCTCCGGCTCCTAGTAAGCCAGACAGATATTACAGGGTTCTTGATTCCCACAAATTTCTTTTAAAAAATCCTGCTGCTGACCCTGAAACTATTTCTCAGGGTCCCAAGAGTGTTAAGGCTTCTACAGCCAAAAATCCTACAATTCTGATAAGAGACTCCAGGGCGCTGGATAGATGGGGAAAGAAGGTTTATACATCTGAAACCTTGGCAATCAGGACTTTAAACTGCCAGTTTCATATGCTTAAATATCAACAGCATGTTATGGGCTTACTGAAACAGAAAATTATGTTTATTTCTGATTGTGTGGAAAATAAAGAGTTGCAGGATTTATTGCATTCAGCAGAACAGGTTGGAAAGCATACTTTGCAATGTGGTTTTGATTCCTTGGAGGCCTCTTGCAGGGGCTGCTGTAACTGGGTCTGTGATAAGAAGGCATGCTTGGCTCAAGGAGTAAAATCTGCCTGATCATGTTAAAGCTAAGTTGTTTGATGCCCTTTTACAGCAGGACAGTCTGTTTGGTAATAAGGCAGAAGAGGTTTTAAAAAAGGTGGAAGAGAAAGCTAAATCTATGCAAACTGTAAAAGATTTCTTGCAAGTGCAGCCACCTAGGTTCAGTAGACACTGGCCTACTAAGAACTGGTCCTTTCCTGTGTCCAGCAGAGCCACTCAGGGCAAACCCAGATGCTCCAAAGGCTCCAGGTTTTAATCACAAGGATCTTACAGGTCAAAGCAGTGGGGTGCCTCCACCTCCAAATCAGGAGGTAACAAAGCACAACCCTACAGTAAACAGTCTCAATGACTTTCCTCTGCCATCTCCAAGCACTTATCTTTTGGCAGCCCCATTTGGGGGAAAAACTAGCACTTCATGCTCAAAATTGGCATTTAATTACCCAGGACAAGTGGGTATTAAAGATAGTATCTCGGGTACAGATTTCATTTCCACACGTTGCCAAGTCCAAATGGATGGCCAGATCTGTCACCAAACCAGTGGGCAGAGGCCCAGAAACAAGTCATGCCCCTCATAGATATGGGGGCTATTCAACCAGTGCCAGAAAAGGAACAAAAGGACAAGGATTTTATTCAAGACTCTTCCTGGTACCCAGAAAAGACAAAACATGGCATCCAATTCTGGACTTATCAATTCTAAATACATTCCTGGACATTCCAAAATTCAAAATGCTGACTTTACAACAGCTACTGCCTATGCTAAGCAAGAATGCCTGGTTGGTAACTGTAGACTTAAAAGAGGCATACCTGCATATCCCAATAAGGGAATCTTGCAGAAGATACCTCCTCTTCAAAGCAGGCTTTTTGCATTACCAATTCTCTGCACTGCCCTTTGGCTTATCTACTGCACCCAGGGTCTTTACAAAGTGCCTGGCACCAGTAATTGCATTTTGCAGACAAAGAAACATTACAATTTATCCATATGTGGACGATTGTCTCATTCAGGCAGAGGACAAGGACACTCTTCTTCATCTGGCGTTTGTAAAAAGGCTTCTAGCATGCCTAGGGTACACCATAAACAAAAAGAAATCACATCTGGTACCCTCTCAAATAATTACATTCCTGGGTGCAAGCTTGAATACAACTGCCCAGATGGCTTACCTCACGCCAGACAAACAAATTCAATTGACAACATACTTCAAACAAGTGGCAACAAAAACCCAGCTATCTGCAAGACAAATTCTGAAGGCTTTGGGGTTCATGGCATCCTGCATTCTACTAATTCCATATGCGAGACTGCATATGAGGAAAGTTCAGTGGTACCTAAAAAGCTTATGGAGTCAACATTGTCACAGCCTGGAAACAATGATTCTTCTCATCCCTGCCTGCAACAGGAGTTTCTTTGGTGGGCAGAGGCATGTCACCAAAACAAGGGACTGTCATTCATTCTACCCCTGCCACCCAAACCCTAACTACAGACGCATAAGACTATGCTTGAGGGGCCCATCTGGCAGGGAGATGCATTCAGGGCAAATGGAGCCCACACCAAATGCATCTACATATCAACCAGAAAGAAATGCTAGCTGTACAGAATGTTCTGACAGCCTTCAAGGACTTCCTTCATCCAGGACAACTACTGATAAAGACGGACAACACCACAGTTATGTGGTACATAAACAAGCAGGGGGGTACCCACTCCTACCCCCTTTGCAGACTAGCCATGGCCTTGTGGAACACAGCCTTGACTTACCAAATACATCTTCAAGCTCAATTCCTGCCAGGAAGACAAAATACTCTGGCAGACCTAAGCAGAAATCTTATGGACTCACACGAATGGAAACTGGATCCACAAATCTTCAGCATGTTAACACGAAAATGGGGGAGCCCAGACATAGTTTTGGGGAGAGGCAAGTAGATTTATCAGTTGGACAAATTCTGCACAAGAACACATCACAAAAAAGCATGGAAAGTGGATGCTCTATCCTTCATTTGGAAAAACCTATCAGTCTATGCCTGTTCCCCTCTGCCTCTACTCTCCAAGGTCTTACTAAAGGTCAGATAGGAAAAACCAAAAATGATTCTAATTGCTCCAGACTGGCCTCGCCAGCACTGGTACCCACTTCTAAGGAATATGTAACACCTTCCTCCATGGTACTTACCTCAAACACCTCACCTATTGTCTCAGCAGAACTATCAAATTCTGCACCCTCAGCTCCAAACTCTGAATCTTGCAGCATGGCTAATCAACTAATTTCAACAACCACATGTCTCAGCAAACCTGTGATGGATGTCATTTTGGAGGCTAGAAGGCCTAGTACTAGAAAATCATATGCTGATAAATGGAAGAGATTCTGTGCTTGGAACCAAGCACAAGGAATGGACACAGCAAAGCCCAATATTCCTCCGATTTTGCAATACTTAATTGAGATGCTTCACAAGGGCTTATCTTTTTCTTCAATAAAAATCCATGCCTCTGCCATCTCGGTTCATTACAACACAGAGCCTCCCCTCTTTTCTCATCCCCTGCTAAAACAGTACCTCAGAGGGTCCAAAAATGTAAGGCCTCCCAGGAAAGCGCCAACTCCTGCATGGGACCTCAGTAATGTGCTGGAAAAAATCACCCTACCCCCTTTTGAACCAGCAGCTACTGCGGATATAAAATTTCTTTCTTGGAAGACAGCCTTTCTTTTAGCACTCACTTCAGCTAGAAGGATTTCAGAACTACAGGCTGTCATGGCAGTGGAGCCTTTCATTATCTTTTACCCGGACAGGGTGGCCCTCAGGACCAATCCTTCTTTTATGTCTAAGGTGGTATCCAGTGTGGCTCTTAACCAGACCATTCACCTGCCACCTTTTATCCCAAATCCGCAGAACAAGGGGGAGTGGATTCTGCACTCATTGGATGTACACAGACAACTAAGATTCTACTTAAACAGGGCAAAATCTCTAAGAAAGTCTGAGCAACTACTGGTGGCATTTGCTGCAGGTCAGAGGGAAAGGCTATGTCAAAGCAGACTACTTCTAAATGGATAAGCCATTGTATTCGTTTCTGCTACTTGCACCATGGCAAACTTGTGCCCAAGGGAATCAGATCCCATTCCACCAGGGCTGCCTCCACTTCAGCAGTTTTTCTCAGAGGGGTTCCTACCAGAGACATTCTAGAAGCTGCTACTTGGAGCTCAGTTCATACGTTCACAAAGCATTACCATTTACCTCTCTTTTCTAAATCCAGGGCAGGCTTTGCCACTGCAGTCCCGCAGGGCCTTATAGCTGCTCCTAATGCTGTTTAATTCCATCCTCCCGTCCATAGCTTTGGGATTCTACCCAAATGTAATGACTGCAACAGTGAAACACAAAGAACATAGTACAGTTGTGTACACTTACCATAAATGTCGATGTTCGAGTGTATTCACTGTTGCAGTCCAGGTTACCCACCCGTCAGCCCTCTTTCTATACCTCTTCTTTCCTTCACTATGCTCAAAAGCCTTTGTGGTGTATTTGCTTTTAGTTGAAGGTAAATTTTATGTGTTCTAAAGTGCATGTATATATTTATAGTTATATATATATATATATTTGCTCCCCATTTGGGGGGCACGTGACATCTGGGGCAAGAAAAACTGATTAAAATGATGTTGGCTGCATGTTTTATACCCCTGACGACCTGACGTCATGGAAGAGGAGACAGCAACTGAAGCAGGACCCAAGACTTTGTTATTCAGGCCGACTGAGGGCAACCTGCCAGCAGATTACCCAAATGTAATGACTGCAACAGTGAATACACTCAAACATCTACATTTATGGTAAGTGTACACAACTGTACTTTTTCAAGTTTCAAATCCGAAGTCTTCAACTAAGCTAAGGATCCTTTTTCTTTCTCTAAACTGATGTTAGTAAAAGTTAATAATTGTATTTCTTGTTCAAAGCAAAAACCTCATAAAGATTTTCATTCATACTGCATTCCTTGCTTAGGCCCAGACCACGGCGTACCTATCTGTCGGTTTTGTGCCTTATTCAAACCTCATACTATTCGTCGTCTGTTCATTTACGCTTCCAAATATTTTGGTACTCTGTTCAATTATCCAGAAATGGCTTCGGTTAGCCACCCTACTACCGACTTTCTGAAAAAGCGTAAAGATAAAGACAGAGACAGACCACATAGGTCCAAACCTGCTGACAACACTTCTCCTAAGCTAGTCGCCAGTTCGCCGGTACTCAGTGAGGCGGTTTCGCAGCCCCATGATACCTGCTACTTCAGATTCGCAGGCCTCTACTGAGACCCATTCGGAGTCCGGTATGCCGCAAGGTACTTCGACTGTGGAACCTGCGGATGTCTCTACCTTGGATAGGTCCAGAGCCGCTGTGCAGGCACTGGCTTCTGAGTGTGTATTCAGGCCTACTGACTTGCATATCAAACCAACGCCATATTCTTCTTCAAGGCCTAAAACTCAATCTGTGCCTAGAAAACTGATGCCCAGACCGCATCGTCAGGCCCCTATGCCTAAAAAACAAATGATAAGAATGGCTGAATACCCTATTACTCTAATCAAGGGAAGCCACCCCCCCCCCCCCCAAAGAGACCTAGGACTGATTTTCCTTCTGATTCTTCTGATCAGCATTCTGAAATTTCTGTTTTCTCTGATGACCAGGATTTGCCCTTATCTACCTATGAGGATTCTGAATGCAGAGGACTCCATTCCCTCTGCTTCCCCTCCAGAGGATTTCTCTTTTGGTGAAACCTTGCATACTCTTAGGGAGCATTTCCGCTGGGAAAGCCAGGATTACACTGACTCCAAAAAGAGGCTTAGGGAACTCTTACTCCTGCCTCAACACAGGCCTTTAGCTATCCCTCCTGTACTGGACATTGTAGATGATGCCTTTTCGGAATCTAGCCTGGCCCCTGACACTTTGCCTCCTGCTCCCAGAAAACCTGATAGATATTTCAGGGTACCTGACTCTCACAAGTTCCTCTCTAAAAATCCTACTGTGGATCCTGATACCATTTCACAGAGAGCCAAGGACATTAAGGCTACTACTGCCAAAAATCCTACCACCTCTGATAGAGATTCCAGGGCATACACTTCTTCAACTTTGGCCATTAAGGCCTTAAACTGCCAGTTTAATATTTTAAAGTATCAGCAGCATATTATTGGATTGCTTAAACAGAAAATTATGTTGATTCCTGATTGTGCTGAAAACAAAGAATTACAGGATTTAATGCATTCTGCTGAACAAGTTGGAAAACATACTTTGCAATGTGGTTTTGATTCATTAGAGGCATCTTGCAGGGCTGCTGTCACTGGATCTGTAGTTAGAAGGCATGCTTGGCTTAAGGAGCAGTGTTTGCCAGGTCATGTTAAAGCTAAATTACTGGATGCTCCCTTAAACCAAGACCGCCTGTTTGGCAACAAAGCAGAAGTAGTACTTAAAAAGATGGAGTAAAAAGCTAAATCTATGCAAACTGTTAAAGATTTACTGCAAGTACAGCCTCCCAGATTTAGTAGGCATTGGCCCTCTAAGAATTAGTCCTTTCCTGCCTCTTCCAGGCCTTCTCAGTCCAAACCCAGAACCAGCAGAACACCAGACTTCAGTCCCATGGTACTCACAGGCGTAAGCAGTGGGGGGCTCTCACTTCCAAAGCAGGGAGTAGTAAGACTCCCCCCTATGGTAAACTGTCTCAATGACTTAACTTTA
Source organism: Protopterus annectens (assembly GCF_019279795.1). Classification (NCBI taxonomy): domain Eukaryota; kingdom Metazoa; phylum Chordata; order Ceratodontiformes; family Protopteridae; genus Protopterus; species Protopterus annectens. The sequence continues at coordinate 302,201,873 of NC_056749.1, forward strand.
AACCTTCCAAGCCCTGCTCAACTGACTGTTCCTTTAAGCGGAAAGATTGCCCTGCATGCACAAAATTGGGAACTCATTACTCAGGACAAATGGGTTTTAAATATAGTTTCCCACGGATACAGATTCCACTTCCACACCTTACCAACCCCAAACGGTTGGCCAGACCTACCCCCAACTCAATGGGCAGAGGCTCAAAAGCAAATTCTCTCTTTTAAACATCAGGGCTATTCAACCTGTCCTAGAAGAAGAATGGGGCAAGGTTTCTATTCAAGTCTTTTCCTGGTACCCAGAAAAGACAACTCCTGGTGTCCTATCCTGGACCTGTCTATCCTAAACACATTTTTGGTAATCTCAAAATACAAGATGCTAACTCTTCATCAGCTGCTTCCCATGCTAGGCAAAGATGCCTGGTTGGCAACACTGTATTTAAAAGAAGCCTACCTGCACATCCCAATAAGGGAATCTTGCAGAAGATGCCTACGCTTCAGAGCAGGCTACATGCATTACCAGTTCTCTGCACTGCCCTTTGGCATATCTACTGTGCCCAGTGTATTCACAAAGTGCCTAGCTCCAGTCATTGCATTTTGCAGGCAAAGAAATTCAAATATACCCATACCTGGACGATTGCCTAATTCAGGCAGAAAGCTAGGACATACTATTAAATCATCTGGCATTTGTAAAGAAATTGGTGACTTTTCTGGGGTACACCATAAACGAAAAGAAATCACATCTTGTACCCTGCCAACAAATTGTATTCCTGGGAGCAAGCTTGAATACAACTTCCCAGATGGCCTACCTCACGCCAGAGAAACAAGTTCATTTGACAGCCTACTTCAAACTACTGGCCACAACCCAGCTATCTGCAAGGAAAATACTGCAAGCCCTGGGGTTCATGGCCTCTTGCATTCTACTAATTCCATATGCAAGACTGCATATGAGGAAACTGCGATGGTATCTAAAAAGCGTATGTGTCAACATTCTCAAGATCTAGAATCAATGATTCCTATCATACCTTGTCTACAGATAGAGTTCCTTTGGTGGGCATAGACCTGCCACCAAAACAAGGGACTGCCATTCACTCTACCCCCTGCTGCCCAAACCCTAACAACAGACGCATCAGACTATACATGGGGGGCTCACTTGGCAGGGCAGTGCATTCAGGGCAAATGGAACCGAAGTCAAATGTACCTGCATATCAATCAAAAAAAATGTTAGCTGTACAGAGTGCTCTGACGGCCTTCAAGGACCACATTCTTCCAGGACAATTATTGGTAAAGACGGACAACACCACTGTTATGTGGTACATAAACAAGCAGGGGGGAACCCACTCATACCCTCTCTGCAGACTAGCCATTGCTCTGTGGAATACAGCCTTGAGCTACCAAGTGCACCTACAGGCTGAATTACTGCCAGGAAAGCTAAACACACTGGCAGATGATCTGAGCAGAAATCTCATGGACCCACACGAGTGGAAACTGAAACCAAAGATATTCAACAGGTTGAGAAACAAATGGGGGAGCCCAGATATAGACCTGTTTTCCTCCCCCCAGAACTACCAGTTGAAAAAATTCTGCACAAGGACTCCCCACAAACAAGCTTGGAAAGTAGATGCCCTTTCCTTCACCTGGAAAAACCTATCAGTTTATGCCTTTCCCCCCTCTGCCTCTCCTCTTCAAGGTACTACTAAAGATCAAACAGGACAGACCAAGGACAATACTGATTGCACTAGACTGGCCATGCCAACACTGGTAGCCCCTCTTGCGCAGTGTGTCACTGCTGGCACCTGCCTCAGTCCCCTGGAGGGCCAGATTCTGCACCCACAACTTCAAACCCTGAACCTGGCAGCCTGGCTAATTACCTGATCTCTCCGTTATCACCCCTCATTAAGCAAGTGATGGATGTCATTCTGGAGGCAAGGAGGCCTAGTACTAGATAATCCTATGCTGAAAAATGGAAAAGATTCTGTTCCTGGATCCAAACTCAGGGGATGGGCACAGCAGTGCCCAGTTCACCTCAGATTCTTCAATACTTAACTGAGATGCTGCACAAGGGCTTTTCCTTTTCCTCTATCAAAATTCATGCCTCAGCCATTTCAGCTCATTACAATACAGAAGCACCCCTAAATCCAGAGCTGGCTTTGCCACTGTAGTCTTGCAGGGCCTTATAGCTGGTCCTAATGCTATTTAATAATCTCCTCCCATCCTTAGCTTTGGGAATCTACCCAAATGTGATGACTGCAACAGTGAAACGTGAAGAACATAATACAGTTGTGTACACTTACCATAAATGTAGATGTCGGAGTGTATTCACTGTTGCAGTCCTGGTTACCCTCCCTCCAGCCCCCTGACTTCTACTGACTATACCTCTATTCTTGTTTACTATGCTTAAAGCTTTCTGGTGTATTTGCTTTTTTGTTGGAGGTGTAACCTTGTCATTATGGGGGCACCTGACATCTGGGACAAGAAAACTGATGTAATGGCATCGGCTGCATGCTTTATACCCCTAACTACCTGACATCATGGAAGATGAGACGGCAACCGATGCAGGACCCAAGACTTCAATAATCAGGCCGACTGAGGGCTACTGTAAGCAGATAACCCAAATGGTGATGGCTGCAACAGTGAATACACTCAGACATCTACATTTATGGCGAATGTACACAACTGTACTTTTCTCTGCCCCTTCCTCTCATTTCCAATTTACTCCCTTGCCCTTTGGTTTATCCACTGCCCCCCAATGTCTTTACATAGTGCCTAGCCCCAGCCATTGCCTTCTACAGAACTCAAGGGATATAAATTTACCCCTATCTGGATGACATCCTGATTCTGGCAGAGTCCAGAGATGCTCTATTAAAGCATCTACATTTCACCATGTCCCTTTTGCAGAACCTAGGATTCACCATCAACCTCCCCAAATCCTCTCTGATCCCAAGTCAGATAAGATTTTCCTCGGCTGCAGAATCAGAACAGACACAATGAAGGCCTTTCTACCTCAGAACAAGGTTCTGTCTTTAACTTCCCACTTCCAGGAAGCTCTACTATCCCAAAAGGTGACGGCAAGGCATTTTCTTTGTCTCCTGGGTTTGATGTCAGCAACCATACTCATGCTACCTATGGCAAGAATGCACATGCACAAGCTGCAGTGGTTCTTGAAGAACACCTGGTCCCAGCACCTACATCCCCTGGAGCAGGCCATCCCCCTTCCTCCCTGTCTGAAAACAAAAATCAACTGATGGATCCAGCAAGTGAAATTGAACCCAGGACTCCCACTACAGCCCCCCACCGCACACCAACCCAAGTTATGCATACAGATGCCTCAGATTCAGGTTGGGGAGCAACTCTGGCATCTTACAAGATTCAGGAAAAAATGGCATCCCTCTCTTCAGGCCAAATGCATCAGTATCAGGGAAATGACAGTAGTTTTCTTAGTTCTACAGACCTTCAGCCCCTTCTGGTTCCAGAGGTGCTCCAGATTGTCACCGACAACACCACAATGATGCGGTACCTCAAGCAGGGAGGAAGAAAGGCCTGTCAGCTGTGCAGTCTATCCTTGCTGATATGGGACTTAGTCTTCCAGCTCAACTTAGTCCTGCAGGCGGTCTACATCCCCTCTCAGGAGAACCACCAAGCAGATCTCTTGAGCAGGACCTCCTTGCCTCAACACGAATGGATGCTGAACAGGGAGGTCTTCATAGGCATAGTCCACTGATGGGGTGCTCCACAAATAGACCTGTTTGCCTCCCCCCCAGAACAGGCAACTGCAAAGCTTCTGCTCAAAAACCCACTCCCCTCTAGCATGGAGAGTGGATGCTTTCAGCAGCTCTTGGGAGAGGAAGTTCCTTTATGCCTTTCCCACTGATTCAGAATGTCCTCCTGAAAATTCAGAAGGACAAACCAAAAATCTTATTAGTGACTCCCTACTGGCCAAGGCAGCACTGGTTCCCCCTGCTTCACAAACTAGCCAAGGGCAATAACTTCAAGTTACCCTACAAGGTGGACCTACTGTCACAAGACTCCCCTACACCCACAGGTACAGATATTTTGTCTGACTCTGTGGGTGATAAACTTTTGATTCCTTTCAAACACCACTACTCAGAGGATGTGCTTTCAGTCCTAAGGGAGGCGAAGAAACCTACCACCAGAAAATCTTACCTTGCTAAATGGGAAAGATTTTCAAAACGGTGTCTGCAAAATGGAAGTAGGTCCCCCTGGTTCTAAACTACTTGTGTAAGTTGATAAAAAGTGACCTTTCCTTATTTTTCTGTAAAAGTACACCTCTCGACCATATCAGCCTGCCTGCCCCTGGAAACCCCCCTTGTTGGCCAGGCTCGACATAAAGCTCTTCCTTAAAGGGGTCTTGCTCATGAGACCAACTAGGAAACCTGTCCCTCCGCCTTGGGACTTTAACTACATCTTAGAGAAGTTAACCCAACATCCCCTTGAACCTGCCGGGCCTTCCTCCTTACAGATGTGTACATGGAAGACGGTCCTTCTGTTGGCTATCACTTCAGCCAGAAGAATGTCAGAACTGCAGGCTGTAATGGCCTGTTCCTCCTACACCATCTTCCACAAAGACAGGGTGTCCTTGCGAACCAATCCCTCCTTTATGCCTAAAGTGGTCAGTGATCTCTCTCTTAACCAATCCATTCATCTGCCCACCTTTTCTCCCCTCAGCCACTAACGAAGGGGAGGGGATACTGCACTCCCTGGATGTGCACAGACAACTTGGATTGTACCTGGACAAGACCAAGGCCATCAGAAAGACTAACCAGCTCTTTGTCTCTTTCCACCCCAGAGCCCTGGGAAAGGCAGTTTCCAAGCAAACCATTGCATGCAGGATCAGGAAAGCTATTTGCTTCTGCTACTCTCACCACAGAAAGGAACCCCTAAGGGGAATCAAGGCCCATTCCACTAGAGCTGTGACCACCTTAAGGGCCTTCATGAAAGGCCTATACACAGCATCTGTTTTGGAAGCAGCCACCTGGGCCACTGTCCACACCTTCACCAAGCATTACAAATTGGGCCACATTTCCAGAGCTAGAACAGGATTCGCCAGGGCAGTCCTACAGGGGCTTGTAGAACCCTGTCATCTATCACCACCCTCTCATCCTCTTAAGCTGTGGTACGTTTCTACACCTAGAATACAACAACATAGGGATAGAAGGACATAGAATAGTTGTGTAAAATCTTACCATAATCATAGATGTCCTTCTCTTCCATGTTGCAGTATTCTTTCCCACCCACCAGTCCCCCAGGTCTTTATACCTTCCTGTGCTGCCTACATTTCAGTAGGTCTCCAAGTCACACACCTGTAAACAACTGGCACACCTCCTGCTGGGCCTTATTCTCTGCCTGCTGGCCTTCATGTTCTGAGGATTGTGCGTGCAGATGTCACATTTAAGGCCCCTTGGTTTATAGCCCTACGTGTGACGTCCCATGCAGACTACAGCAGCCAAGCTAAAGCTTTTGTATAGAAGCAGACGTACGTGTCGCCTGAGGGCAGAAAATCCCGCACCTAGAATACTGCAACCTGGAAGAGAAGGACATCTATGGTTATGGTAAGATTTACCCACAACTATTCTTTCTCACAGTTTCCATTTTTTTCTATGTAATTTACTCGTACCCTTTTTTTTTAAAGATCCTACTTCCTGTTTTTGCGTCTCTTACAATTTTTCTTGTAGATTCTTGATTTGCAGGAAATTGGTAGGTATGGGTAAGGCTCAAACTAACAGGATGAACACATTTGTGTAGTTGATACTTGACAGAGGTGTAGCTGGTATAACTAGCACCTTATGCTGGTCCCATGTAGATGTGCCCCCCCACACACACACACACACACACCCTCAGCTCTTCAAGTGAAAAGCAAAAAAAGTCTGCTCCTTCTACTGGCACATCATTCAGGTGGCTAAATACACGCCTCCTTCCTCCTGCCCAAGGAGCCAATCAGGTTCCATTTCCGTGCCCCCCCCCCCAATCACATTTTAGCTAATGAATTTTATTTTTTTCCTTTTAACTTGCTATATGGTTTATACTCAGCATGGGGCACTACAGCATTCAGGTTTTAATGTAAAAAAAAAAAAAGTTCTAAACTGGAGTAAATTGTTTGCTACACTGTAGCAAACAGTTGCAACAGTTTAGATCACACGAGGATAGCTATAGCTCTGAGGTTTGACTGCAAATGCAGTACTGGCTTTTAAAAGCCAGTATGCATTAAAGAGCAATCGGGATAAGTTGACTTCTTCTCCTAGCACTTTGACCAAGGGCAGTTGCCCTCTTCTTCCTGCCCCAGCTACGCTTCTTGTACATCACAATGTGCATCATCATGAACATGCTCCTGTCACCAAGTTTTAACATCTTAAAAAATTATTTTAAATTCTGATTGTTAGAAACAGGTAACGTTTATCTAACAGCACTGTTATAGCACCACTGTTTTGTTTATTATATCCCACTGTATGTAATGAATCCTGTAAGGCTTTTACTTTAAACTTGTTAAAGCATTGTACAATCTGTTTACATTTTTCATCAAGACAAAAAAAAAGATGGAAAAGAAGAGGATTTTAAATGCTTGAAGCTTTAGCCCTTTAAAAAAATTCTGGACACTCTTTCCCACACCAGGCTTGAAAACCCTGTCCCTGTACTCAATCTCCTGTACATTTTTAGACAGGTATTTATTTCTTGCATTCTTTGTCATGAAGGACCCAACGTTAGTTGATCTTTTGCTTCTTTGCAAGATGTACAGCTCCAGAAATACCAGAACTAAAGAATTAAATCTCCACAAACATGTAAATAAAACTGTCTGAAGGAACAAATGTATTCAACATTCACTCCATCTGTAAAATAAATTGTTCCTGTATGTTAAGAAAAGTAATCTCTTTTCACCCATCATATCCATCCTTGACAGTTGGATGGAGTACCAACAAATTCATCCCTGGGCTGACCTTCGCCTTCCTGGAAATGGCGTGTACAGCACGAGTGAGGGCATTAGCAAAGATGTACACTGCTTCTAGACTCCCTTACCTTGTAATTCCTACAATCCTTGTTTTCCTTTGATCCTGTGATTGACTTTCACTTCAAAGGCAAATGACAACCAAGTCTTGTTTTAGGCATAAGCTATGCAAGTTTACAGCTCAGGACCTCACAGTTCTGAAGGGAACTCTCAAAATTGAAAAGCTGTTTTCATTTGTTGCTTATTTATTATAACTTTTTACATGGAAGCTATGTTAATAATTGATTTAACTGTGTTGCTTAAATGCAGAAATGGACATTCATGGCTCATTAACCATCAAATTTGCTTGTTATAACACACAGTGGCTTCATGAAGCGCGAGTTAGTCTACTTGAATTAATCTTTTATGATGTACCTTTATAACCCAGTAGCACCATGAAGTCTGAGACATTGTGTTACTTTCTCAATTTTATTGAGAGTAATCAAAAATTGGCCAACTGTTTCACTCTTCCTAATATTGAAGCAGTACTGCTGTTAAGTCTAATGATGGCAAATTACTCCGGGGAAAGATCAGTGTTCTTCATATAGATCACTGTTGCAGTAGTCTTTACTACCGAAACGTCCGCTGTAGAGGGTATGACATCCAGCCTGGCTTCCTGGGCTCAGCATCTTCTTCCTACTCTTCTGAGTGGACATCTGCCCGTTAGGGATGTCACAATGTTCTCTGTATATGCTGATATCTACCAGTCTCATTTTCTATTTTTCTTGCCTGAGTTCATAACATATATACTGTTTGGGTGTCCATATTATGACATTGCTTAGTATGTTCTGGAGTGCAGCCAGATAAGAGAAATATTCACAATGGGTACTTGTTAGTTGACAGCTGTTAAGAATGAAGGCAGATGCTGTTGCGGTAGATAAATCCTATTTGACTATCACAGTTTGCAAATTTTCTACTTGGTCTCAGGACCCGATACTCAAGGTTGCAGGGTCTGTCAAGGGTTTATGTCAAAAACTGTTAGGAGAAGGGAGCTTTCCTTACTAAACTGTTTGATTGTAAGAGACTTTGACTTGTACTAACACAGCATCTTCTAATTTATCTCTGACTTCAGACATCCCTCTTAAGAAGTGGATAGAAAAGTGATCTAAGGAGAAAACCAATAAGGGGCCTGTATGATGCAGTGATGTCATCTAGTGTGCTTGCTTGGCTTGAAGATGAAGATCATGGTGAGGTGCTTAGGCACCCCCCCCCATTGTTCCTTACATCTTTGGAGTCTAAGGCCTATTTGTCCTCCCTGCAGATCATGACATGTTCCACTGAGCTAAAAACTCCTGCAAAGTATTTGGACCAGATGTCTTGCCTCAGATGCCAATGGGCAGAGCCTGCTTTGTCATGTCGGTACAGCAGATGATGTACCCAATATTTTAGTATGGGAGGATGTTCATTGCCAGTAGGTCTGCTATTTCCATTCTTAGTCCCTGACCTGTGATATGGCAGCCCCAGAAGCTCAAATATAGTATGCCCACACCCAACTCCTTGCAGTTTCCTATGCCTCAGGCAAACTGGTGGGTTGTTATGCATCCAACTCCCTGCCTCCTAGGCATTTTTTCAGGAATGTATCCCCTAGGCTGAGGGGTGGGTTTCTTCAGGTTCTGCAGAACCTTCAGCCAAGTATATATCAACTGTTGTGTGTTTGTGGAGTCTTCTCTGCCAAGAGAAAGGTGAGCCTGTCTCAGGCAGAGTTGATGACCCCTCAGAGACGGAACAGCTGTCCTTTCCCCAGGCTGCACCCCCCCCCCCACAGACGCACACGCACACTTCTGGTGTGACACGGACACTAATGACCTTATGTCCTCTGCTTTATGTACAATAAATCTTATTTGGACACATTCTTTATAGGATGAAAACCCACTTCAGATGGGAAGCCAAAGAGGTGTCATATTCCCAGGAAAAAGTATTTTTATTTACTGGTTTTTGGTTTGCCTAAACTTGTGGCATTTCCTTTAGATTTGGGAGCTCTAGAGGATACATTTTTAGCATTCTTCAAGAACCTTTACACTCAGCCTTCTGATGCTGTGAAGCCTGATGGATTCCGTTGTCCAGGAGTCCAACAATTTCCATTACAAATCTCTGTGGCAGATCCAGCAGTAGTTTCTGTGAATCAGTAGAAGGAACTGGAAAGTGATGCTTGGTACCTGTTCCCAGTAGTCTTCCCTGTGATAAAGCAGAATGCTGGACGAGTTTAGGAAGACAGTATATCCAACTGCCTATCCAGCTTTCAGAGACATTAATTATCAGAGACACGTGACCAAGTTTCAGATATGACTTTTTTTTTTTGTAATTTTTCCATGACAAGAATGAACCCCATTCCTAAGTCAAAGTATGATTAAAGTTCACAAAATCAGTATTGTTTCAATCTTTGATGTTAGCCAGAAGTGCTGTTTACAACACTCTGAATGGGCCCAGAATTAACTCCTCCTGCAGTTCATATGGAGTTACATGTATTGATAACCTGTTTAAGTATGATTGTAAATTCTTTTTTATAAGATCCATTGCTCCTACTACTTTTGGAACTGTCTGGGTATCCTTCCCCATTGCCTTTGTTCCTGGCTGCAAATCCTGGTATTTTCTGATTTTGTGTCTCTTTGTATGTAAGAAACTGTAGTTACTGGGTCTAGCAATTTCAATGATCAGTGCTACCCCTGTCTTCATGGACTAGTATATTTCAAAATTTCATCATTTTCTATAATGCTTTGTTGTGGCTCATGTTTCCATTGTTTTTAGCTACTTCAGTATTATAATGTTTGTATAATACCCAATGCAACAGTCTTCCCACATTGTTATCCCTTTCAGTATACATTCCTTCTACCATTAGTATGTCACAACCAGCATCAAGACATGCGACTGTTTCTAATTATGTTTTACAAAACGTACATTTATCTGTTTCTCCCACATGTTCAATGGACTTTGTAAGTCAATGTGTATGTAGTTCCTTGTCTTGGGCCGCCAATGTTAACCTTTCATCTTTTGGTTTAAAATCACATCTTCTTAACCATTCATGCATTTGATCCTGATCGACATGAGGTTGTTCCAAGCGTTTTCTGTACTTGCAACTATATTTATGCATTTTCTGCATTTCTTGCATTCTCATCTGATCCTTCAACTTACATTCTTTCTCTTTTTTTTTTGGCGCATTCATTTGCTGCCTGATTTTTTTTTTTTTTTTATCTACTTCTGGTTTGATATCTGTTTCTGCTTGACACTGATATGCTTCTGCTAAACTAAGCAAGGAAGTCATATTAGAATTATTTTCCTCATGTTTTAAAACTTTCACTATGTTTGGGTCATGTGAGGTCAGCAGATATGTATGGAGTCCTACAATTGCAGGTCTGTCAATTTCAAGGAGGCCCATACTGCTTCAGAACAGGGAATATATATAGTTTTGGTATACACTGATTTTTTTTTAAATCATTTGATTAGCATGTAGCATTTTTCTGTCCAACTGATACAGTACCTTTTGGAGTTATTCAATTGGAGTTAGGACAGGAAGAGCAAATTGGATTATAGCTTGATCTTTGTTCCTAGACGTCAGAGCTGTTTTCAGTATTAACGTTCATCTTCTAAACTATTCCTTGCTAAGTTTCATTCTCATTTGTTCATGTTTTATTGTTGATCCTTCATAGAGTCTCAAATATTTATACACTCCCTCTTGCTCAAGTTCTTTTAAATCACATTCCTGTCCCAGATTGATGGTTTCTTGGAGCTGCAGCTTTCCTGCTTTTTAAAGGTTGCTTTTGCACATTTATTAAGGCCAAATGACATTCTTTAATCATCTGAAAAAGTTTTGACCACTTGGAGTTGTGCTTTCAGTTCCTCATCTGATGAACTATGCAGTTTTAAATCATCCATAAAAAGAAGATAAGAAGTAATTACACTTTATTGTTTTATGGGATCAAAGTTGTAGCCATGACCTAATCTGTTAAGTAAACAGCTTAATGGATTAAGGGCAAGACAAAAGAGTAGTGGTGACAGGGTCACCCTGGAATATCCCCCTTTGAATTTTTATTCCTGGAATAATAATTTGTCCTTTATCATGGCTTAACTGCAAAGTGGTTTGCCATGGTTTCATTGTCACTGTAATGTAATCGATCAGTATAGGGTGGATCTTGTACATTTTTAAGCACTGATGTGAGAGTGTTCAATCTCGCCTTTGTTCTTACACATGGGTTCGGAGCCGATCCTCGGCTCCGTGCCGGCCGACTGCAAGCTCTGCATCGAGAAGAAGCTCGAGGACATCTAATACCCACAATCCCCCTCTGCCTTTACCTCAGATCTAGTTTGCCGCTGCTGCATCGCTGGAGACTAGCTCGAGGCTTTTTACAGATAATATTTTATCTATTCTGGTTAAAGTTTTCAAAAAACTTCTTTAATACCTAGTCATTTAAAGTTAGAGTACGGTGTGTGAGTGGAGTAGAATTCTCGATACCTTAGATTAGTTTAACTTAGTTAACTAACTGGTGTAGAGTTTTTCGGGGCCTACCACCCCTACTTGGATCACTTTTTGACTGAAGATTTGTTGTAGTCTTGCTTTCTTAAGCAAGTGACAATCGGACTTTCAAATACCGGATTTGACATTGTTACTGGATTGACTTACTGGACTGGACTGTCTCTTTCTCTTCATTATGTCTGAGAAAATAAAATCTGGCTTCAAACGTTGTCAGTGTGGCCAAAAGATGTCGGTCACAGACAACCACAGTTCCTGTGTCTACTGTCTTGGCCCTCTCCACTTACAAGAGGACTGCTCTATTTGTCACTCTTTTAGTGGGAGGGTCATGACAGATAGGCGCAGGAAACCGATGGATAGAGGATTGTTGAAACCCTCTTTCCAGGAGGCTCTGGATGCTTCAGACCAGGCATCCAAGTCTTCGAAGGGGTCGAAGGCATCGGAGCCAAAGTCATCGGCTCCGAGCTCTTCGGGTCTAGTTAGATCACCGGTTCCACAGACTTCGGGGCCGAGTGTTCAACTGTTGGCAGTTTCGAGCCTCGAGTCTTGGAACCGGTGACGGAGCTCCCTCCACCGACTCTGCTGAGGTCGGCTCCGTCTTCGATCCCTTCGACTCGTTCTTCTAGGCCCCTTTCCGACACCGATGTGGACCGTGTGGTGCAGAAACTGATGGAGCATACGGCCCTATCCAAGCTTATCTCGGTCTCCTCTCAGTTGATGTCGAGACTTGAAGGCCTGCCACTATCTCCATCTGTTCCTCCTCCGAGACCTGTCCAGTCTTCGAGCCGGAAGAAGCTGACCTGATGATTGTGGAGCCCTCGGTGCCAGAACCGTCTTTTCTCGGTCGGCACCATTCACCTCGACTCCATCCGATCCGCACTGGAGTCTCGGGCCGAAGATCCGCCTTGGTTCCGGGACCGAGAGTCGAACCGATGTTTCGGTTCCGACGCCCTCTCGGGCCTCGCACGGATCGACTCGGTTCCGTCCTCTGGTCGGTGCCTTCGGCTCCTGTTTCGGGATTCTTCCCATTTCTTCTGAACCGGGAGATACCTCGACTCGGGATCCGGGGGCCTTCGACCTCATGAGGAAGGTGTTGTCTACCCAGACAACCACATCAGCAGGTACAGCTTCTCCTCCCCACAAAGGACCGTTATCCTCCTCTGCACCCACGGCCACGCCCAAGCGTCGGGCACCAGTGTCTCAGCCACCCCTGGAGGGTGCCCCATCTTCCTCGGAGGCTTCTTCGGATGCTCCCCACGAAGAAGTCCCTAGGAAAAGACTGTGTAAGAGGAGACACTTGGATTCTCCACAAGAATCCTTGACATCTGATACTGACTTAGATGAGTCAGAAGGGTCCCCTAAGTCACCTTCAGAGGATGTCTCCTTTTCTGACATCTTGGAGATCTTAAAACAGAGAGGTGACTGGCAAGCCCTCCCCCCTTCTGAGGATGAGTCAGTTTTGCTGAAGGCATTTGGTGCCCGTCCTTCCTCCTCCTGGGTCACTCCGCCCTTTGATGAGTTAATGGAATTAATTGCTCGAAGGGCGTGGGAGACTCCTGACATGGTGGAACCAGTCCCTAGGAAGCCAAATAAGTACATTACGGCACCACAGGACAAAGCTTACCTCACCAAAGGAGTTCCAGTAGACGCCATGGTGGTGGCAGCGCCACGAAAAAGGAGATGTCGGAGTCTTCCTCATCTGTCCATCCGCCTAACAAAGACTCTAGGACCATGGACAGATACGGGAAGCGCATTTTCAGTTCAGCGGCTTTCTATGCGTTCCCTGAACTATTTGACTCATTTTACACGTTTACAGAGGGATCTAGTCAAAGAGTTGGGAGATACCCTCCAGGGTACTACAGATGCCGCTGTCTCAGAGAAAGTTACAGCGCATCTCAACACCCTTACGCCCATTGTAAACTCGTCCATGAGGCTGATATCCTATGCAGCCGAAGGATCGAGTAGGGCAGCGGCTTCAGCGATTGCTCTTCGTAGGCAATCCTGGATGCGCTTATGTTCATTTGCGGAAGCCTTCAAGTCTTCCTTTACTAACGCCCCATTTGACGGAGCCACACTTTTGGCCCTAAAGTAAAGGAGACCCTTACCCGTGCGAACAGGAGGGAAAGACTCTGTCTGCTGTCGGAGTCCGTTTTTCCCCTTCCAGACCGTACCCCAAAGGGCAACGTGGTGGGAAAATGTGGTTTCGAAAACCCCAAGGATCTTTCCCAAACACACAGGGTGATGCCCCTCTAGAGGCAGAGGGGGCAGAGGTGGAAGACGCCGCCTGGCGGCAGAGGGGTCCGCAAAATCAAGGTGACAGGGATAATCTCCTGGCAAACCTTTTCAGCACTCCTGAGAGGAGGCCCGACTGTCCTGCTCTGGAGGTAGTCGGGGTCGCTAGCTTTATACCCTCAGGCCTGGCAAAATCTTTCTTCAGACAATTGGGTAAAAGCATTGTTACCAGAGGTTACAAAATCCCATTTCTATCCACACCCATTCCAAAGAAAACTCCCAGATGTACCACCCCATCTGCGAGACCCAGCAGCTACAGAAATTTCAAAGCTGCTAGAAAAAGAGTCATCCAACCAGTCCCAGCGGACCAAATAGGATTCGAACTTACTCAAGGTTCTTTTTAGTTCCAAAGAAAACAGGGGACTGGAGGCCGATTCTGGACCTAAGCCATCTCAACACCTTTGTCAAGAAGGAAAAGTTCGAATGGTCACGCTTCAATCGATCCTTCCATTCTTACGGAAGGACGACTGGATGTGCTCGATAGATCTGAAGGACGATACTACCACATCAAAATGGCCAGGGCGTCCAGGGATCATTTGCGCCGGCTGGGAGCCAGTCACTATCAGTTTCGAGCCCTGCCCTTTGGTCTGACTACAGCCCCAGCGTCTTCACCAAATGCATGGCAGTGGTAGCGTCTCATCTGAGCGCCTAGGATTCCAGGTGTTTCCGTATCTGGACGACTGGCTCCTGTCTGCCACCACCAGGCGTCAACTGATACAAGCCAGGATTACACCCTACAACTTTGTACACACCTTGGCATCTCAGTAAATTTCAAAAATCGTTGCTACAGCCATCACAGCATATCTTATTCATAGGAGCGAATTAGATACGTCAGTTAGTTCTAAAACTTCCTACAGAAAGAATAGTAGCACTTCAATTCAACATTTCCCTTCTACTGTCGTCCAAAAGTCCCCAGCAAAATTGTTCTGAAAGTTTTGGGTCTCATGGCAGCTTCCCTCATTGCGATACCATTGGGAAGACTGCACATGAGAGTGCTACAATGGCTTCTGTTTGCACAATGGTCATTCCAACAACTTCCACTGACTCACGAAATATTGATAACGAAAACATGCAAATCACACCTAATGTGGTGGTTACAGACTTGCAACCTATCCAGCGGAAGACCATTTGTGCTACCCGCACGTCAGCGGCGATAACCACGGACGCTTCCCTGATAGGGTGGGGGGGCATCTTTCAGGGACAGACAGTCCAAGGCGAATGGACCAATCTGGAGTACAATCTGCACATCAATGTTCTGGAGTTGAGGGCAGTGTTTTTGGCGTTGCAACACTTTGCTCCCCTTCTTCCTCCAGGGACCATTGCAGTTCAGACAGACAACATGTCCGTAGTCTGGTACATAAACAAGCAAGGGGAACCAGGTCTTACCAACTATGCAGAGAGGCCATGAGAATTTGGCAATGGGCAGAGTCCGGTCGCTTTCATATCGCAACGCACATCCCGGGTCATCCAACGTCATAGCCGACAGGCTGAGCAGGGCAATACTATTGCCTCACGAGTGGTCCCTCAAACAGTCAGTTGCGAGAAGGATTTTTCGCAAATGGGGCCAGCCTACCTGCGATCTGTTTATGCCTCCAATGAACGCCAAATGCAGGAGCTACTTTGCCCTATTACCCCTCCAGGGAAGTCCCCAGGGCGCGCTGGTGCACGATTGGCCCCCGGGTCTCCTATATGCTTTTCCTCCATTTCCCCTGATTGCAAAGTTTCTACAGAAAGCCATCAACCTTCAGAGGACTATTATTCTCATTGCCCCGTTCTGGCCTCGTCAAATTTGGTTCCCCTTTCTATTGCATCACCGCATTCGGGGACCTTGGATGCTGGACCCAGAGCCAGATCTACTGACTCACTCGTCAGGAGTTCCTCACCCATCTCTAGAATCTCTCCACCTAGCAGCTTGGCTGCTCCGCTTCCCTTTTTAGCCAGGTCGGTTCCCCTTACATCGGCGGTTCAAGATATTTTAGTAGCTTCTCATAAAGTTTCCACTACAAAGATTTACACCAGTAAGTGGAAACGTTTTGTCATCTGGGCGGAGTCACATCATTTGGACCCTGTTACAGCTCCGTTAAACAAGGTTTTAGAGTTATTGACTGAATTATTTCATGAAGGAGCTTCCCCGGCTACTTTAAGAGTACAGTTAGCTGCCATTTCTAACTATCATGTAGAAGAATGTGGTACGCCTATTATGGCTCACAGACTTTGTAAAGCCTTTTTAAAAGGTTCTTTTCATATCAGACCACCAGTCAGAAGTCCGACATCACCGTGGAATTTAAACCTGTTACTCTCTAAATTGATGTTGCCACCCTTTGAACCAGCTTCAAGTTGCACATTGAAGTTTTTGTCATGGAAAACATTACTTCTAGTGGCCATTACATCTGCTAGACGAGTGTCTGAGCTTCAGGCCCTTTCGGTCAAACATCCTTATTTAATATTTCATTCTGACAGAGTATCCCTACGCACTAATCCATCCTTTCTTCCCAAAGTTTGTTCTTCTAGTAATATTAATCAGTCCATTGAATTTCCCACTTTCTTTAAGAACCACTCTAATAAATTGGAGTATATGTTGCACAAACTGGACGTCCATAGACAACTCAGATTTTATTTGGATAGAACAAAAGATCACAGGAAATCTGATCAACTATTTGTAGCTTTTGCTGACAGCAGAAAGGGTCTTGCAGTTACGAAACGAACTCTTTCTAAGTGGCTAACTGACTGTATCACATATGTTTATGAAACCTCTGACCAAATATTATCAGCAAAACCCAGAGGACATTCTACCAGATCAGTGTCTACATCTTTGGCTCACGCAGCTCGCTTACCTTTAGACACTATTTGTGCGGCTGCTACTTGGGCTAAACCACATACATTTATCTCTCATTACAAAGTGGACAGGGTTTCTAGGGATAGGGCAACCTTTGGTTCCACTGTGCTCAAGAACGTTCTCCCTTGAGTTCCTCAGGATCATGGAGCTAGGGACGCTACCCATGTGTAAGAACAAAGGCAAGATTGAACACTCTCACATAAAGAAGTTATGTCCTTACCATAACGCTCCATGTGGAGTGTTCATCTCGCTTGTTATTACACTTCCACCCTTCCCACCCTTAGGAAGAACGTTCAATTTGGTGCCTGGTCTGGAGTATTCTCCTTCTGCTGTTGCAGTATTAGTGTTACTATCATACCCTTGGTATGTTTGTATATATGTACTTATGTATATAGTTGGCATGTGTGCGTGCTTTTTGTCTGGTTTGCTTGCAAACTAGATCTGAGGTAAAGGCAGAGGGGGATTGTGGGTATTAGATGTCCTCGAGCTTCTTCTCGATGCAGAGCTTGCAGTCGGCCGGCACGGAGCCGAGGATCGGCTCCGAACCCATGTGTAATAACCAAGGCGAGATGAACACTCCACATGGAACGTTATGGTAAGGACATAACTTCTTTTTTTATGCATGTATGTGGGATACTGTCAAATACTTTTTTGTAGTCTGTCCAAGCCATACTTAGTTTCTTCCCATTTTTACAGTTCTCCATTATGACTTTAACAACAAATGATTCTTTGCTCCACGTGACTCTCTTTTCTTACCCTGTTGTTCTATTGCCATGATTGCATTATCAACTATAAACACTGTCAGCATCAATTCCAGTGTATAGTTTATATGTCGTTGGAAGGCAAGTTATTGGTCTGTAGTTTTAGCTTGCAGATTCGCTCTTAAAGAGTATTGTTTTTCCTGTTAACAAGGTTGGCGTCTGTTTGGGGGTCTGCCATATAAATAGTTCTTACTCATGGTTAAATCTTCATGTAGAGATGTTAATACTTTTAGCCAAAAGTTAGGTACTGCATCTGGGTCTGGGGTTTTCCGATTTGGAGCTTTTCTTAACTTTGTTTCAATTTCTCTGGCTTTTACTTCATCCCATTTCAGATCTTGTACATTTGAACTTATTTTGTTTACTTCTTGTATCCATTCAGCATCTTTATGTTCCACAGGATCTTCATAGATATTTCTCTAAAATATATCTATTTTTTCTTTTTTTGGTGGTGGTTCAGTTCCTTTTTCCTTGTTTCCCAGTTCTTTATAAAACTTTTTTGGGTCATCAGTAAATTGCTTATTTTGTACTTTTCCTTTATACATCTGCATATCTTCTAAGTTGGTTCTGCCTGTGCTGGTATTTTTAGTTTATTTGCGATAGTGCACAGTAGATCCCGATCTGTTCTGATACTGCTTATTGTTTTTATCATGTCTATCTTTCTAAGTATTTTTGTTGATCTGTTCCCTCTTCTGTACCTTTCTAACAGTCACGCTTCTTGCCTTAATTACTTTATAGTTTTCTCTATTTGATACTTCCATGATGGCATTTGAGTTCTCCACTTCCTTTCCATTACTGCCCTGTGTTTTGTGATAAAACTTTATCTGTTATTAATTTAGCTGCCCAGTAATACATCCCATTTACGTCTCTGTTATAGTGCATGAATTTCTATGAGCAGTCCTGATTTACTGTATTCATTTGTTTATCAAACTTCTAACTTTTTGGGTTTTATTGACTTTCTGTAGTCTAGTTCCATCTTTAATCTTAATATGTCTATCCATCTCTATTAAATCAAGCAACTCTTCTCTTAGATCATTTTCTTCTAAATTGAAGGCACATTCTTTGTTCTGCATCTCTTGCGGGCATTCTGCAGAAAGTTCTGGAGCATCTTCCTGTGCTGCATTTTCCTCAGTTTCATCCTGTGTCATCCATTGCTGTTTCGTATGGGAACTCCCTGGCCTATCATTCCACGTTTACTGTGTCAGAGTTGCCACATTTCCTGTTCCTTCCCTTGGTGTGCAACTCCAGCAGAACTTTTATACTGGTTTCCTATGGAAGGCTCCAAAGTATCTTCATATGCCAATGGATCAGATGTTTCCCGCCCCACTGGTTTCTCCTTGATTTGTAGATCCATTGCTCTATCTTGTTGTGTAATCAGAGTTAGATTTTCTACACTAAATCCTTCACTTCGCAGGCAATCCATAACCTCACTTTCTATTTATTTAACTTCTCCATTACTAATTCTCTTTTCTCCTTTTCCTCTTTATTTTCTTATTTTTGTGTATTGTAAAATTTTCCATGCCCAGATGCTTTTGTCTGTATTACTCTTCAAGTATCTTTGGTGCTGTTTTTTGTATTGATTAGTTTTGCTTTTTCCTTTGCATAAATATTGCACCACATTAAATCTAAATTTCTTTCCTATGTCAATATTTCTTCAGATTACCTCCTGCTCCTCCTGTTTTTTCTTACCTGGGGTACTCATTCCATCGTACTGTGATATAACCTGTATTAGACTTTCTACACTAAATCCTTCACTTCACAGGTACTCCATAACTTCAGTTTGTATTTTTTTAACTTGTACTTTACAAATCTTTTGTTCCTACATTCCTTCTTTGAGATCTTATTATTTGTATTTGGGAAATTTTCCATATCTGGATGCTTTTGCCTTTATTTCTCTTTGAATATCTTTGGGGGCTGCCTTTTTTATATTGATTAATTTGGCTTTCTCCTTTGCATAAATATTACAACATATCAGGGCTCTCTTTTTTTCCCCATGTTCTCATTTCTTTTTTACACCTTTGAAAAATCTCTAGATTTTGTTCTTTATATTTTTGCACTCAGTTGCTTCTTTTTCCAAATGGCCCAACGTTTCTTGGTCTGTATAATGTTTTTCATAAATCTGTTGTACTAGTCAACACAGCTTTGCATTTGAAGCTTTTGACAATTTTTTTTGTGCAAGTATTTTTCTTTCCCCAATTTATTTCTTAATCTTTTTGTATATCTTCTGTCTGGAAATTGTGGTCTGTTTGCATAATAGTAACAATACATAATTTATTTCTTATCCTCAATAATCCACTCTATCATCCTTTGTAGCTCTTTTTTGGAATGTCAGTTTTTTATATTTATGTGGACTGTCACTACCTTCTACAACAGGGGGAACATCCCCAATGTATGACAAGAGTTATGTTTTTCAAATTGCTGTTTCAGATGACTGAGAAGACTGAGGAGAGGTGCCTGATGGGAATATGAGGACCGCATTGTTGGACCTCACTCAGTCAGGCAGGTGGCTGCACATTCTACAGGTGTGTATATGATGACCTAGATGCAGCATCCAGGGAGGTAGCTGCAAGGCCATTATTCAGGAGACCTGCCTAACCAAGGCTGCAACCTCTGCCAGCGGATGTCAAAGTTCAACTTTTTAATGCTACCCTAGATAAGAAGTTGCTAGTTGGAATACCACCAGTGAAGTATTAAAAATGGAAGAAAGTAAGAAAGCTTATGCAGTCACTGAAAGAAGCTTTTTTACTTCCCCATTTCTAGGTATGACAAAAGTTACATATGTATGTCTGAATCCTACTTCTGCTGGCAAAGAAAAGGTAAACAAGACAAGAGTAAGAATGGCCATTGTAGGATAAGTGGTTGACCACTTACTAACCATTTGACTCTTACTACTTGATACTGCTGGGGGTTATCACACGTCCTGTCTTGAAAAAAATGTAAACATAGCCTAAGTTCCAATATTCTGCAAGTGAATCTGACAAAATGTTTTATGGAAGAAAGTGTTGTGACTTACCCTAGCAGACTATACTAGTCTTCAGCCATTTCAGCCAAAAAATGTGTGTGGCATTACAAGCAGACCCTGAACAAGAACTTCAGCAAAAAATAAAGAATGGATTGCAAAACTGAAGGCACTTGGGATGAAACTGAGTGCAGACAAGACAGTTGTCATGGCAGCAAACTGGGAAATTGGAAGAAGTGGAATATTGGAGTAGAAGGGAAGTAGTTGAACAGGTTAACAGCTTTGGGTACCTGTGGAGAGTTGTTGAGAAGGAAAGTCTGAATGAGGTGATGAAAGACTGTGTGTATGAACATAGCACAAAACTATATATCTGAAAGTATAGAAATTGTGTCTTTATTCCTTAATTGCTGCTTTTTCATTTTTTACTGCTGGGACAGTTACTGATGACTTACTTTAGTTGCCTTTGTATATTTTGTTACTTAGGCTACTAACTTAAGTACATTTGTAAAGATTGTTGCCAAGGCTAGAATGCTTACAATAAATGAATTGCTATTTATGCTGGTTTAAGCATGTTGAATGTGTGGAGTGAATATTTACCTCTTAAGTTTTGTACTTGTGAACATTTTTATATTGGAAAATGGAAATTTTCAAGTAAACATCTTTGTGTATCTTACTGATGTCAGAAATTAAAGGCAGGCAAATCGGTAATGTAATTTGAGTGGAAATGAAGCTTCAATTTCTTTGCTGAGTTTAGATTATGTATGCTTAAAAGAAAGGGGTGTGATAGACAATGTGTTAAGTGAATATTTAAGTTGAAAATTTGGTTAGACAAGGATTAAATGAGTTTGAATTGAAATGTTCACTCTACCATATAGGGCTGGCCGCCTGGCTGGAGAAGTGAGTCATGTTATAAAGTGATGCCACCAAATGGTCAAAGTCAGTTATTGCAACCTGAACCATTATTTTGTATTTGGCTCAGTGTGAATTAAAACAAAACATTAAATGTTCTTTGTGTTTCACTGTTGCAGTCATCACACTTGGGTTATCTGCCTGCAGGTACCCTCAGTTGGCCTGAATACCAGAGTCTTAGTATTTCTGCGTCTGATGGTGCCACTTCTTCCATGACATCAGGTCATCAGGGGTATAAAAACAGGCAGCCGACGCCATTACATCAGTCTTTCTTGCCGAGGAGGAGCCCAAAGCAGAAGCAGTTCGCAAGTGCCGGTTGGCCACTACCTGAAATTTTCGTTTTTCGAGTTGATAACCCTGAAGTCTTCTAAAGCTAAGTACCCCATTGGGGATCCTTTTTTCTTGCTCTAACTGATGTCAGAAAAAGTTAACAATTGTCTTGCCTGTGGAAAGCAAATACCTCAGAGATTTTCATTCTTACTGCATCACCTGTTTAGGCCCAGACCACAAAGTCGCTCGCTGTCGGCTTTGTGCCTTAACACCCGAACCATTTGTCGTTGGGCTATTTTTGTTGCTAAATTCTTTTGCTCTCGATCTCCGTATTCAAAAATGGCTTCGGTAAGCCATCGGACTACCGATCTTCTGAAAAAAATTAAGGATAAAGACGGAGACAGACTGCATAGGTCCAAAACTGCCAACAACTCTTCCGTTAAGCTAGTCATCAGTCCGCCGGTACTCAGTGAGGTGCCTTTGCAGCCCCTGATGCTCGTTTCTGTGGATTCACAGGGCTCTGCCGAGACACATTTGGAGTTCAGTATGCTGTGAGATGCTTCTTCGACTATGGAACCAGCAGATGTCTCTGCCTTGGATTGGTCCAGAGCCGCTGTGCAGGCACTGGCTTTTGAGGGTGTTTCCCGACCTACCAATGTTCGAATCAAACCGACGACTTTTTTTTAGCCAAAACTACTGAGTTATTTTAGGCACAGAGTACACACTACGCCTAGAAAACTGATGACCAAAGTGCATGCTCAGACCCCCATGCCACAAAAACAAATGCTTAGAATGGCTGAAGACCTTATAACGCTAATTAGGGGAAGCCAGCCTTCCCCTGCTAAGAGACAAAGAATTCAGTTGCCTTCAGATTCTACAGACCAGGAGTCCGATGACTCTGACCTTTCTGATTATCAGGACATGCCCTTATAGGCCTATGAGGATTCAGATGCAGAGAAATCCATTCCCTCTGCCTCCCATCCACAGGATTTCTCTCTTGGTGAAACCTTGCATACTTTAAGAGAGCATTTCCGTTGGGAATGCCAAGACTATCCTCAGTCCAAAAAGAGACTCAGAGAATTTTTAGAGCTACCTCAGCACAGGCCTTTAGCTGTTTCCCCCTATCCTAGATGATGTGGATGATGTTTTCTTGGAATCCAGTCTTAATCCAGACACCTTACCTCCGGCCCCTAGGAATCCTGACAGGTACTACCGAGTACCTGATTCCCACAAGTTTCTTTTCAAGAATCCTACTGCTGATCCAGAGGTCATTTCCCAGAGACCTAAAGGTATTAGAGCTGCTACAGCCAAAAATCCTACCCCTTCGGACAGTGATTCCAGAGCTTTAGACAGATGGGGTAAAAAGGTATATACCTCTGCAACTCTTGCTATCAGTGCATTGAATTGCCAGTTTCACATTCTGAAGTACCAGCAACATATTATGGATCTCATTAAACAAAAAATGGTAATATTTCCAGATTGTGCAGAAAATCAAGATTTTGCAAGAGCTTATGCATTCTGCAAACCAAGTTAGTAAGCATACTTTGCAGTGTGGTTTTGATGCCCTAGAAGCATCTTGCAGGGCTGCCGTCACTGGCTCTGTACTGAGAAGACATGCTTGGCTGAAGGAGCAGAACTTGCCAGATCACATCAAATCCAAATTACTAGACGCTTCTTTAAATGAGGACATTTTGTTTGGCACCAAAGCTGAAGTTGTTCTTAAAAACATGGAAGAAAAAGCTAAATCTATGCAAACTGTTAAAGAATTCTTACAAGTGCAACCACCTTGATTCAGTAGGCATTGCCCTTCAAAACACTGGTCCTTCCCAGCCCCCTCCAGGCCTTCCCAAACAAGACCCAGGGGAAACAGACCACCCAGACTGCAGTCTGAAGGGTATACAGAGATCTAAGCAATGGAGTGCTCCCACCCCTAACACATGGAGTGGTAAGCCACCTCCCTATGGAAAAAGTTCACAATAGCTTCTCAACTCTACCTCCCAGCTTGCCCTTCATGCAAAAAACTGGATGTCCATCACTTGGGATCAATGGGTCCTCAACATTATATCCCAGGGGTACAAATTTTATGCCTTTCCCCCTCTGCCCCTTCTCTTAAGTGTACTACTCAAGATTAAAAGAAGACAGGCCAAGGACAAGTCTGACTGCCCTGGACTGGCCACACCAGCACTGGTACCCACTCCTGCTCAGCCTGACAATGGTGCCACCCTGGCACCTACACCAGACCCCTACCCTGCTGTCACAGCAGGAGGGACAGCTTTTGCATCCACAATTACAAACCCTAAATCTTGCAGCCTGGCTTATTCCTTGAGTACTCCACCAGCAACCCTAAGTAAACAGGTGTTGGATGTCATTTTTGAAGCCAGAAGGCCTAGTACTAGGAAATCCTATGTGGAAAAGTGGAAAAGATATTGTTCTTGGATTCAGTTTAAAGGAAAGGACTTACCTCTAATAATGGATTACCTAGCAGAGCCACTCCACAGAAGCCTATCCTTCTCCTCCATTAAGATTTATGTCTCTGCCATTTCGGCTCATTACAATACTGAGCCACCACTGTTTTCTCACCCTCTCATCAAACAGTTCCTGAGAGGGGCTAACAACTTAAGGCCCCCAAGGAAAGCACCCACCCCTGCTTGGGACCTTAACTTTGTACTAGAAAAATTCACGCTTCCCCCTTTTGAACCTGCTGCTTCAGCAGAGTTAAAATTCCTCTCTTGGAAAACAGCCTTGCTTCTAGCCATCACTTCAGCTAGAAAAGTGTCTGAGCTACAGGCACTGATGGCTGTGGAACCCTTTATTATCTTCCATGCTGACAGGGTTTCTCTCCAGACTAACCCGTCCTTTGTGCCTAGGGTGGTGTCCAGTGTGGCCCTTAACCAATCCATCCATTTGCCAACCTTCTTCCCTAACCCTCTGAATAAACGGGCAAGGATCCTGCACTCTTTGGATATGCACAGACAGCTCAGGATGTTCTTCTTGTTTCACTGTTGCAGTCATTACATTTAGGTAATCCTGCTGGCAGGTTGCCCTCAGTCGGCCTTTCTTCCAAGGTCCTGGGTCCTACGTCGGCTGCTGTCGGCTTTTCCCTGACGGCAGGGCGTCAGGGGTATAAAACAAATGGCCAACGCCATTTTCTTTAGTCTTTCTTGCTGAGCGGTGCCCAAAGCAGAAGCAGTTCGCAAGTGCTGGTCGGCCGACTCCGGATCTGAAATTCGAACACGAAAATTACAGAAGTCTTCATTAAAGCTAAGTAACCCATTGGGGAAACTTTTTTCTTGCTCCAGACCAATGTCAGAAAATGTTAATAATTGTATTTCTTGTGGAAAGCAAATACGTCATAAGGACTTTCATTCCTACTGTATTCCTTGCCTAGACCCTGACCATAACATTTCAGGTTGTCTGTTTTGTGCTAGATTCAACCAACGCACTATTAAGTGTCGGTATGATTTTGTATTAAACTATTTTGAACGCAGGTTTAATTATCCAGAAATGTCGTCGGATAGCCATCCGACAACCGGAGTTCATAAAAAACGCAAATAAAAAGAAAAGGATAGGCAACCGAGGCCCAAAGCCTACGACGAAGCTTCTCCTAAGCCAGTCACCGGTTCGCCGGTTCTCAGTGAGGTGCTTTCGCAGCCCCTGACGCCCACTACTTTAGAGTCACAGGCCACTACAGACTCCCACATGGAGTCGGCTATGCCGCTGGAAACTCAAGGTATTGTAGCCTTGGACACTGTTCCTTCAGATGGGTCCGGAGCCGCTGAGCAGGCACTGGCTTCTGAGGGTGTTTTCAGGCCTAAACATCTATACATTAAACCGACTTCAAAGCCAAAGAATAAAGCACCTTCAAAGACAAAGAAACAAATTCAAGAGACATGTGGACAGGCCTCCATGCCCAAAAAACAAATGCTCAAAATGGCCGAAGACTTGATTACCTTGATCAGGGGTACCCATCCCCCTCCTGATAAGAGGCCTAGGCAAGAGACAGACTATGAATCTTCAGATCAGGTTTCTATTTCTTCTGATCAGGAATATTCTCTTCCCCCCTATGAGGATTCTAATGCTGAAGAATCTATTTCTTCAGCTTCTCCTCCTGAAGACTATTCTTTTGGGGAAACCTTGCATACCATGAGGGAGCACTTCCACTGGGAGAGCCAAGTTTTTTCAGAATCTAAAAAGAGGCTCAGGGATTTCCTTTTACTTCCTCAACACAGGCCTCTAGCCATTCCACCTGTGTTAGACATTGTAGATTATGTATTTTCAGAGTCTAGTCTGACCCCTGACTCCTTACCTCCAGCACCTGTTAAGCCTGACAGATATTACAGGGTTCCTGACTCTCATAAGTTCCTTTTCAAAAACCCTGCTGCAGACCCAGAAACTATTTCACAGGGTCCCAAAGGGGTTAAGGCTTCTGCTGCAAAAAACCCTACCCCCTCTGACAGAGATTCTAGGGCACTGGATAGATGGGGAAAAAGGTTTACACATCTGCTAACTTGGCTATAAGGGCCTTAAACTGTCAGTTGCATATGCTCAAATATCAGCAACATGTCATGCATTGCTTAAACAGAAAATGTTAAACTCTAAATGTGCAGAAAACAAGGAAATGCAGGATATATTGCATGCAGCTGAACAAGTTGGAAAGCATACTTTGCAATGTGGTTTTGATTCTCTGGAGGCCTCCTGCAGGGCCGCAGTGACAGGTTCTGTAATTAGGAGGCATGCTTGGTTAAAGGAACAAAATCTGCCTGATCATGTCAAAGTTAAATTATTAGATGCACCTTTACAGCATGATACTTTGTTTTGTGTTAAGGCAGAAGAGGTGTTAAAGAAGATGGAGGACAAAGCTAAATCTATGCAAACTGTCAAAGATTTTTTACAAGTACAGCCACCTAGGTTTAGTAGACACTGGCCTACGAAAAATTGGTCCTTTCCTGCCTCAGACAGACCTCAAAGGGACAGATCCAGATGACCTAGAGGCAGATCTCAGCCGCAAGGTTCATACAGGTCAAAGCAATGGGGTGCTTCTACCTCCAAAAGTGGAGAAGACAAATCACAACCATACAGGAAACAGTCCCAATGACTTCCCCCTGCCTGCGCCAAGCACCTATCTCCTGGCAGCACCCTTAGGGGGAAAAGCAGCACTATTTTCTCAAAATTGGCACATTATAACCCAAGACAAATAGGTTCTAAACATAGTGTCACAAGGCTACAAGTTCCACTTCCATACCCTGCCAAAGGCAAATGGTTGGCCAGATCTGCCAAAAAATCAATGGGCAGAGGCACAAAAACAAGTCTCATCCCTCATGGACATGGGGGCCATCCAACAAGTACCAGAGCAAGAGCAAGGACAAGGATTTTACTCAAGACTGTTCTTGGTACCCAGAAACCTGGAGACCAGTACTGGACCTATCTATCCTAAACACATTCCTGGACATACCAAAATTCAAGATGTTGACCTTACAGCAGCTTTTGCCCATGCTGGGTACGAAGGCTTGGCTTGTGACTTTAGAGCTTGTGACTTTAGACCTAAAAGAGGCATACCTGCATGTCCCAATCAGACAATGATGCAGAAGATACCTCAGTTTCAAGGCTGGCTCAATGCATTACCAATTCTCTGCACTGCCCTTTGGCTTATCTACTGCTCCCAGGGTCTTTACAAAGTGCCTGGCACCATTAATTGCATTCTGCAGACAAAGAGGAATATAAATATATCCTTACTTGGACGACTGCCTTATTCAAGCAGAGAACAAGGACATTCTTCTTCAGTATCTGGCGTTTGTGAAAAGACTTCTAACATGCCTAGGGTGCACAGTCAACAAAAGGAAATCAAAATTAGTACCCTCTCAAGAGATAATATTCCTGGGTGCAAGCTTAAGTACAACTGCTCAGATGGCTTATCTCAAGCCAGCCAGACAAAGGCAGCTTACTACCTATTTCAAAATAATGGCAACAAAGGCCCAGTTATCTGCAAGAAAAATTCTGCAGGCTTTAGGCTTCATGGCATCCTGCATCATACTAATTCCATATGCAATACTGCATATGAGGAAACTTCAATGGTACCTAAAAAGTGTTTGGACTCAACACTGCCACAGCCTGGAAACAATGATTACTCTCATTCCCTGCCTTCAACAGGAGTTTCGATGGTGGGCAAAGGCTTGTCACCAGAACAAGTGACAGCCATTCACATTACCCCCAGCCAGGCAAAACCTAACAACAGCTGCATCAGATTATGCCTGGGGGGCCCACATGGCAGGAAGATGCATTCAGGGCACATGGTCTGCAAACCAAATGCATCTACATATTAATCAAAAAGAGATGCTAGCTGTTCAGAATGCCCTGACAGCCTTCAAGGACCTACTTCATTCGGGACAACTACTGGTAACGATAGACAACACCACGGTCATGTGGTATATAAACAAGCAGGGGGGCACACATTCTTACCCCCTTTGCAGACTAGCCATAGCTTTGTGGGACACAGCATCAACTTACCAAGTACATCTGCAAGCACAATTCCTGCCAGAAAGGAAAATACTCTGGCGGACGAACTAAGCAGAAACCTCATGGACCCCCACGAGTGGCAGCTGGATCCACAAGTATTCCGCATGATAACAAGGAATTGGGGATTCCCGGACATAGATCTATTTGCCTCCCCTCACAACTTCCAACTAAAAAGATTCTGCACAAGGACTTATAAGAGGCAAGCACGGAAAGTGGACGCCCTATCTTTCAGTTGGAAAAACCTATCAGTATATGCCATTCCCCCACTGCCTTTCCTCCCCAAGGTACTCCTAAAGGTCAGACAAGAGAAGCCAAAGATTATACTGATTGCCCCAGACTGGTCCCACCAGTACTGGTACCCAATCCTAAGGAACTTGTCTCAATGCCCAGCTTGGACCTTACCTCAAATACCCACTCTACTGTCCCAGCAAAGCAATCCGATCCTGCACAGCCAACTCAGGACTCTAAACCTGGCAGCATGGCGGATAATGTAGTCATACAAAACGCACCTCTCAGTAAAGCTGTGATGGATGTCATTTCTGAAGCCAGAAGGCCTAGTACTAGAAAATCTTATGCTGGAAAATGGAAGAGATTCTGTGCTTGGAACCAGGCACAAGGAACTGCAGCTGTACCAAATATCCCTCAGATTTTGCAATACTTAACTGAGATGTTGGACAAAGGCCTATCTTTTTCATCAATTAAAATTCATGCCTCTGCCATTTCGGCTCATTACAATACAGAGCCACCAATCTTTTCTCATCCTTTATTAAAACAGTCCCTCAGAGGAGCCAAGAATTTAAGGCCTCCAAGGAGATCCCCAACACCTGCATGGGACCTCAACTATGTCTTGGGAAAACTCACCCTGCCTCCCTTTGAGCCAGCTGCTCCTGCTGATATAAAGCTTTTATCTTGGAAAACAGCTCTGCTCCTAGCAATAACTTCTGCAAGACGAGTTTCAGAGCTACAGGCACTCATGGCTGTGGAACCTTTTATCATGTTTTATCCAGACAGGGTTTCCCCTGAGGACAAACCCAACATTTATGCCTAAGGTGGTGTCCACTGTGGCTCTTAACCAAACTATTCATCTGCCAACTTTTTATCCACACCCACAGAACAAGGGGGAGAGAATACTACATTCTTTGGACGTACACAGACAGCTCAGATTCTACTTGGACAGAACCAAAGTTTTCAGGAAGACAGAGCAATTACTAGTGGCATATGCTGCAGGATCACAAGGAAAGGCTATCTCAAAGCAGACTATCTCAAAGTGGACAGGTCACTGCATTCGTTTCTGCTATTTTCACCATGGCAAGCCATTGCCTAAGGACATTAGGCCACATTCAACCAGAGCTGCAGCCACTTCAGTAGCCTTTCTCAGGGGAGTACCAACCAAAGACATTTTAGAAGCTGCTGCTTGGAGTTCAGTGCACACCTTTACAAAGCACTATCATCTGCCACTCTACTCTAAATCCAGGGCAGGCTTTGCCAATGCAGTTCTGCAGGGCCTCAGCCGCCCCTACTGCTGTTTAGCTCCAGCCTCCCAACCATAGCTTTGGGACTCTACCCAAATGTAATGACTGCAACAGTGAAACACGAAGAACATAGTACAGTTGTGTACACTTACCATAAATGTAGATATTCGAGTGTATTCACTGTTGCAGTCCAGGTTACTCACCCGCCACCCCCCTTTTCTCTACTGAAACTTATCTTTCCTTCTCTGATTTATACAACCTATGTAGTGTATTTGCTTGTAGATGAAGGTAAAGTTTATACTGCTGCATGTATTTTTACATGTATTTGTTTGTTTGTGTCTTTCGGCTTTTCCTGGTTAGGGGTCACCACAGTGGAACTCCGGTCTGCTAATGATTGGCAGTAGATTTTTTACGTGCCGAGTTTGCCAGCCCTGACGCACAACCTTCAACGAAGGTACACCCATTCATGCATGTCTCCACACAGAAGACGCTCTAGCTGAGAATCGAACGACACATATATGTATATAAATTATGGCTACCCTTTTTGGGGGCACCTGACATCTGGGGCAAGAAAAACTGAAAAAAATGGCGTCGCCCACTTCCTTTTTACCCCTGACGCCCTGACGTCAGGGAAGAGCCGACAGCAGCCAACGCAGGATCCAGGACTTTGGAATTCAGGCCGACTGAGGGCAACCTGCCAGCAGGATTACCCAAATGTAATGACTGCAACAGTGAATACACTCGAACATCTACATTTATGGTACTTTCTACCTTGTTTAGGACTAAGCCTTTCAGAAAAATCTGACCAGCTACTAGTCAGCTTTGCAATAGGGGCAGAGGGCAAGGCCATTTCTAAACAAACCATTTCCAAATGGATAGCACACTGCATCCATATCTGCTACAAGCACCATGGAAAACCAACCTCTCAGGGGGTCAGAACTCATTCCACTATGGCTACTTCTACCTGTACAGCATTTCTCAGGGGAGTCCCTACCAGGGACATTCTGGAAGCTGCAGCCTGGAGTTCTGTACACACCTTCACCAAGCATTACCACTTATCTTTTCCAAATCCAGGGCAGGATTTGCTGCAGCAGTCTTGCAGGGCCTACTAGCCAGCCCTAACTCTTCTTGACTGCCTCCACCCTTCCTCAGCGTTGGGAATCAACCCAAGTGTGATGACTGCAACATTGAAACACGAAGAACATAGTACAGTTGTGTACAGTTATCATAAATGTAGATTTTTGAGTGTATTCACTGTTGCAGTCCTGGTTTCACTCCCTCCAGCCCCCTGCTTTTCTGTATCTTTCTATCTCTTCTTTCTATGACTATTCTTAATGGTATTGGTATTTACTTTTTACTGGTGGTGGTTTCCACACCATATACTAGCTCCCTACTTGGGGGCTCCTGACATTTGGGCAAGAAAAACTGATGTAATGGTGTCGGCTGGCTGTTTTTAATACCCATGAAGACTTGACATCATGGAAGAAGCGACAGCATCTGAAGCAGAAATACAAAATTCTGGTATTCGGGCCGACTGAGGGCTACCTGCAGGCAGATAACCCAAGTGTGATGACTGCAACAGTGAATACACACGAACATCTACATTTATGGTAAGTGTACACAACTGTACTTTTTGTTAAGTACTATTAAATCATTACAATATACAGCATTATAAGTCTTGCTGAATGCATTTATACGATTACCACCTAGTTAAATTTGTGTTCTAATGATCTCAATTTGTTTAGCGGTTTAAAGTTATTTACCAGGATGTAGTTCAGTTAGTTCAGTAGCTTAAAAAATTGTTCAAAACTTGTTGAGAGATATGATTTTGTTTTACTGGGTTATAATAAAGAATAAGAAGTTATGTACTCACCATAACGTTCCATCCGAGTAGGTAAACTTCATTTGTCTGCAACCTGTGGGATACGGATCCGACAACTTTACAAAGCTTAGATCCAAGCTCCTAGCTCCTCCCCTTACCCATAATCCCCTGCCAACCCTGACTGACCTCAGATCAAGTTTGCCCGCAAGCACTATAGTGGATAACTAACTACATTATCAGAATGGTACATCACTATATGTCATGAAACACATCTGAAGGTCAGGGGGACGGAGGGGGGGGAACGGTTGCAGACAAATGAAGTTTACCTACTCAGATGGAACGTTATGGTGAGTACATAACTTCTTAATCTGAAGTAGTTAACTTCATTTGGTCTGCAACCTGTGGGACAGAGTCCCCAGCTACCTAAACCTTGGGCGGCCTTCATGGAAGGATATTCCAGAGCACTGCGGAGCCAGAAGAAGTTCTCCCTCTGGAGGTAATGTCCAATTTATAATGATTGATGAAGGTATGAGATGAGGCCCAAGTGGCTGCTGAACAGATATCATCCAAGGAAACCCTTGATTTAAAGGCAGCAGATGTAGCCATAGCCCTAGTTGAATGGGCACGAACTCTTTGAGGTGCGGGCCTGCTGGAATTTTGATACGCTGTAATTATACACTGTGAAATCCATCTTGATAAGGAAACCTTCGAGACCAGTTTACCTAGATTAAATTTGGCAAAGGAGACTAACAACTGGTTGGATTGTCTATGACCAGATGTCCTATGAATGTAAAATCTAAGTTGTCTGTGTATGTCCAAAGAATGTAGTCTGTACTCCCCTTTGTTCTGGTAGTTAGGAAAGAAGACCGGCATATTGATAGAGTGGTTAATATTAGATTCAGAAACTACCTTCGGGAGGAAGGAGGGATTGTTCCTGAGGTAAACCCTATCCTTGTGAAAGGCTAAGTATGGGGGTTTCACAGAAAGAGCTTGCAATTCCGATACTCTCCTGGCTGAAGTAATAGCCACAAGAAAGGCTGATGTCCTTCAAGGATGCATCTGCAGTCCTTACAAATGGGTTGTCCTGTCGTCAGGCAGCCCTTCGGTCGGCCGGATTCCAAAGTCTGGGTCTGGCCTCGGCTGATGTCGCACTTCACCCGACGTCATAGCTGCAGTTCTTCGGGTATAAAGGTATCAGCCGACGCCATCTTCCTCAGTCTTTCTTGCCGCGTGGCGCCTGAAGCAGAAGCTGTTCGCAAGTGCCGGTCGGTCAGAACCAGAGATTACTACCACCGAAGACTTCTAAAAGCTAAGTACCCTGTTGGGGACTCTTTCTTGCCTCAGCCGATGTCAGAAAAAGTGAATAACTGTTTAACTTGTGGGAAACAAATACCTCATAAAGATTTCCACTCTTACTGCTTACCTTGCTTAGGCCCAGACCACGACGTAGCAGCTTGTCTAGCCTGTGCTTCTTTCAACCGACGGACGCTTAGACATCGGTCGGAATTTGCTGAGGAGTTTTTCGGCTCCGCTTTTGCTTACATTATGCCGTCGGATACTCCGACTACGCAAATATCTAAAAAGCGCAAGGAAAAGGACCGACACTCGTGGTCCGTGGTTTCGGCCGAAACCGCGGTTAAGCCAACCGCGAGTGTCTCGGTTTCGGCTGAAACCGAGTCCACGGTTCTACCTTCGGCCGAAAGCTTCCCTCCTACCGAGGCCTCATCCTGCTTGGCTGAATCTGCTACTGAAATCACACCCGCTCTTGCAGGTTCACAGGATTTATCTGATACTATCCCTTTGGATATTTCTACCCCTGCACGTGGAGCTGCTAGGCCACCTGCATCCATGTCGATTAAGGCCTTTGCCAGGGCTAAAGCAGCAAAATCTACCAAAACTGTGCCTGCTAAGACCCCCTCTCACAGGCCTAGCTCTAGTTCACAAATGCTTAGTCTAGCAGAGGATCTCATTTCTTTGATCCAGGGATCCCAACCACATCCAGACAGGGCCTCTCACCCACCTCCAGAGAAGAGGCCTAGAGTAGAGCCCCCTGAGCCAGTTTCTTCAGATGACTCCTCTGATGAATCAGATAATACAAACCCTCCAGAGGCCCTTTTTCTCCTTATGAGGACTCTGATGCAGAAGAGTCCATTCCTTCTGCCTCTCCGCCTGAGGAATTTTCTTTGGGGAAACCTTGCATGCTATGAGGGAACAATTTCAATGGCAGGGCCAGGATTTCTCAGACTCTAGGAAAAGGCTTAGAAGCCTTTTGCATTTGCCACAGCACAGGCCTTTAGCCATTCCTCCAGTACTTACTGTTGTGGATGATGCATTTAATGATGCTTGTACTGCTCCTGATTCTCTTCCTCCGGCCCCTGCTAAGCCCGATAGGTACTACAGGGTTCGGACACACATTATCATTTGTATAAGGCCCTTTGCAGATCCGAAACTATCTCCCAGGGACCCAAGGCTGTAGCAGCTACCTCTGCCAAAACCCTCCCTCTGAAAGGGAATTTAGGGCCTTAGAGAGATGGGGTAAAAAAGTTTACACTTCTGCTACTCTTTCAGCTAGGGCCTTGAACTGTCAATTCCACATGATTCAGTATCAGGAATTTATGTTAGACCAGTTAACTAAAAAACTGTCCTCGGATGAACCATTAGACAAAAAATCTGTACAGGAAATGGTACATAACATTCAGCAGGTCAGTAATCATTCTTTAAAATGCGGCTATGATGCACTGGAGGCTTCCTTTAGATCGGCCATGACTGGTACAGTGATCAGAAGACATGCATGGTTAAAAGAGCAGTCCTTACCAGACCATGTTAAATCAAAGCTCCTAGATGCTCCCATGGATAAGATCAATTTGTTTGGCTCCCCTGCACAACAGGTGCTGAAGAAGGTGGAAGAGAAAGCAAAATCTGTCCAGACAGTCAAGGATTTCTTGCAGGTACAGCCTCCAAGGTTTAGCAGGAACTGGCCTTCCAAGAATTGGTCCTTTCCAGACACCTCCAGAGCTCCGAGAGGCAGGAACAGGCGCTCAAGAGGCAGGGGTCAATCCAGAGGTGCCTACAGGGGTCGTCAGTGGCAGGCTAACAACCAGCGAGGCACAGCCACAGATCCAGCCACCATCACTTCCACAGGACAATCACAGTGACTTGGCTCTGGCACCGCCTACCAGGGAACAACTAGAAGCACCCTTAGGCGGGAAGCTCGCCTTATTTTCAGTAAACTGGCATTACATCACAGGAGACAAATGGATTTTACAGACAATAGACCAAGGTTACAGGTTTCACTTCCATACTCTACCAAGGAAGAGAGGAATGCCAAACCTACCTCCAAATCAGAAGACAGAAGCTCTACAACAAATAACTCACTTACTAAGGATGAGAGCTGTAGAAAGGGTACCATCTATGGAACAAGGGCAAGGATTTTACTCCAGACTCTTCCTGGTACCAAGAAAAGAAAACCAATGGAGACCTATACTCTACCTGTCCGCTTTAAACACATACCTCATTGTTCCAAAATTCAAAATGCTGACCCTACAGCAACTTCTTCCCATGTTGGGCAAGGAGTCTTGGCTGGTAACTCTAGATCTCAAGGAGGCATACCTGCACGTCCCCATACGACCAAATTGCAGAAGATACCTCAGATTTCTTGCAGGATCAGAGCATTATCAATTCTCAGCATTGCCCTTTGGCTTATCTACTGCGCCCAGAGTATTCACGAAATGCCTGGCATCAGTAATTGCTCATTGCAGGCTTCAGGGAATTCAAATTTACCCTTACCTGGACGACTGCCTGTTACAAGCGGACAACAAAAACAAATTAACAAAGGACTTGGAAAGGGTCATTCATCTACTACAAGCCCTGGGATACACAGTCAATTTAAAAAAGTCAAGGCTGATACCATCCCAAAGGATAACCTTCTTGGGTGCAGATCTGGACACATCAAAACAAATGGCATTCCTGACAGTAGAAAAACAGGAGCAACTCCCTCTCTACTTCATGGCATTATCAAAGCAGAGCCAGCTAACAGCAAGAAAAGTCCTGCAAGCCCTGGGTTACATGGCATCCTGCATAATATTGATTCCACATGCCAGACTACATATGAGAAAGTTACAGTGGTACCTAAGGAATTTATGGTCTCAGCACAAACACAGCCTAGAAACCCAAATTCCAATAATTCCATGCCTGAAGCAAGAATTCCAATGGTGGGCGCAGGCCTGTCAATCAAACAAAGGACTGCCTTTCCACAGCACTCAACCAAGCCAGACCATCACAACGGACGCCTCAGACCTCGGTTGGGGGGGCGCACATGCTGGACAAGTGCATACAAGGCTTATGGACTCAAGACCAGCTGCGCCTGCACATAAATCAGAAGGAAATGCTGGCAGTAAAACAGGCAATTCAGACATTCAGACCATTTCTTCGGCAGGGTCAACTGTTGATAAGGACGGACAACACCACAGTTATGTGGTACATCAACAAACAGGGAGGCACACATTCATACCCTTTATGCCGGATGGCAATGGACCTCTGGAATGTGGCCCTGAGCTTCAACATTCAGTTACAAGCAATTTTTGTGCCAGGAAAAGAAAATATACTAGCAGACATCCTAAGCAGAACCACCACAGATGCCCATGAATGGATGCTGCATCCGGACATCTTCAAAACCATTACAGGGAAATGGGGACTTCCAGAAATAGACTTATTTGCATCCCCTCACAATCACCAACTGAAAAAATTCTGCACAAGGACGTACCACCCACTTGCTTGGAAAGTGGACTCCCTATCTTTCAGTTGGAAAAACCTGACAGCATATGCATTCCCACCTCTTCCTTTGATGCACAAGGTCCTATTGAAGATCAAAGAAGACCGTCCAAGGATCATCCTGATAGCTCCAGACTGGCCAAGGCAACATTGGTACCCATTACTGAGGAGTATGTCTCGGGAACAAATATGGCCTCTGCCCCTAGTTCCCTTACTGTTAACACAGAACAACTTCAAAACCCTGCATCCAAACCTGAAAACACTGCAGCTGGCTGCCTGGAACATTGCATAAGACCAAATATCCCAGATTTATCTCAAAGGGTTAAAGACATCATCTTGGAGGCTCGCAGACCCTCAACAAGAAAAAAATATTCAGCAAAATGGAAAAGATATCTCATTTGGAGTACTGCAAAAGGAGAAAATGTTTCACTTGTAAACATAGCTAACATCTTGAAATACTTGGCAGAGCTCTTCCACAATGGCCTGTCCTATTCTTCCATTAAGATTCATGCATCAGCTATTTCAGCAGAATACAACCTGGATCCTCCACTCTTCTCGCATCCTCTGCTCAGGCAGTTTCTGAGAGGAATTAAAAATGTAAAACCACCTAGGAAGCCACCATTGCCAGCATGGGACTTGAACTTTGTGCTAGAAAAATTGACACTCCCTCCTTTCGAGCCAGCAGCAACAGCTGAATTACAGTACTTATCATGGAAAACTGCTTTCCTGCTTGCAATCACTTTAGCAAGAAGGGTTTCTGAACTACAGGCATTAATGGCAGTACAGCCCTTCCTGATCTTCCATCAAGACAGAGTGTCCATGAGAACTAATCCTACTTTTATGCCAAAGGTGGTCTCCAGGGTATCTTTAAATAAAGCTATCCACCTGCCTACATTCTTCCCCAACCCTCAGAACAGGGGAGAAAGACTGTTGCATACCTTGGATGTACATAGACAATTACGTTACTACCTGGACAGGACCAAGAGCAATAGAAAACTGACCAGCTACTGGTAGCATATGCAACAGGAATGGAAGGAAAAGCAATTTCAAAACAGACAATCTCTAAGTGGATAGGAAATTGCATTAGATTTTGTTACTCCTACCATGGGAAGAAAACTCCAGAAAACATCAGGCCTCACTCTACAAGGGCTACAGCCACTACCACAGCTTTTTTACGAGGAGTGGCTACCAAAGACATTTTAGAGGCTGCTACTTGGAGCTCCGTGCATACATTTGCCAAGCATTATAATTTACCCTTATACTCCAGATCCCGAGCAGGTTTTGCCACTGCTGTTTTGCAAGGGATCTTAACTACACCATAATCTTATTGTCCTCCTCTCCCAGTTTGGCTATGGTATTCTACCCATTTGTAAGGACTGCAGATGCATCCTTGAAGGACATAGTACAGTTTTGTACCTACCATAAATGTAGATGTCCGATAGGCATGCATCTGCAGTCAGGATTACCCACCCTCCTTCCCCTCTGTGGTACTCCTAGGGTATTTGCCCATCTTGTAGCTAGCTGGGGGAATCTATTATGGTGTATTTGTTTGTATATATGTACATACATGCTTATTTTTTGTTTGCTCTCTACTGTTTGGAACCATTTGCATTTATCCAAATTTAGCCTTCCTAGAGGGCATCTGGCATCTGGGGCAAGAAACACTGAGGAAGATGGCGTCGGCTGATACCTTTATACCCGAAGAACTGCAGCTATGACGTCGGGTGAAGTGCGACATCAGCCGAGGCCAGACCCAGACTTTGGAATCCGGCCGACCGAAGGGCTGCCTGATGACAGGACAACCCATTTGTAAGGACTGCAGATGCATGCCTATCGGACATCTACATTTATGGTAGGTACAAAACTGTACTTTTTCCAAGACAAATATTTGAGGTCTACTGAAGACACCGGTTCGAAGGGAGGGGCTGTCAGGTCTTGTAATACCAAGGTCAAATCCCATGGAAGTACTGCTTCCTTTATTGGAGGTCTAAGAAGAAAGGTGCCCTTTAGGAACGTTTTGCACAATTTTGTAGTAATCAAAGGGCCCGTTTCAGTAGCTACATGGTAATGAGAGATGGCTGCTAACTGAACCTTAACTGTAGAACAGCTAGCTCCGTCATTAAAAAGACCTGAAATAAAGTCCAGCACCGCAGGCAAGGGGGCTGTAAAGGGGTCCAAATTATGGCGTCCTGCCCAGAGAAGCACTTCTATTTACTACCATAGACCTGCCTAGTAGAGGGCTTGTGCGCTGCTACTAGGATAGTTTTAACTGGAGAAGAGATACTGGGAGTCCTAGCTACAAGTGGAACTGGAGCAGCCAAGCCGTAAGCTTGAGGCTGGCCAGGTCGGGAAGTGGGAGCCCCTGGGGGTGGGAGATTAGATCCGGAAGGGGATCTAGAATCCAGGGTGGATTCACTCGATGAGACCAGAGGTAAGGGAACCAAGCTTGGCGAGGCCAGAATGGAGCAATGAGGATCATCCTGCTCCCCAACCGACTGGCTTTCTGAAGAAGTTTCAGCATGAGGGGAAGAGGAGGGTAGGCATAGAGAAGACCGGGTGGCCAAGCATGCACCAAGGCGTCCCTCGGGGCTTCCCCGGCAGGGGGAAGGAGAGTGAAGTAATTGTTGCATTTCGTGTTTGAGGGAGATGTGAAAAGATCGCAAGAGGGCTGCCCCCAAACGGCAAAAATTCGACTCGCTACTCGAGGATTGAGGGACCACTCGTAAGGTGAAAGGATGGTGCAACTCAGTCTGTCCGCCAGGATGTTGGTCCATCCCGGAATGTGCGTTAAAGTGAGAAAGCGGTTGGTGGAGATCGCCCATTCCCACACTCTCATGGCTTCTCGACAGAGTGAGCAAGACCTGCTTTCCCCCTTGTTTGTTGATATATCATACCACAGACATACTGTCTGTCTGGATTGCAATTGTTCCTACAGGCAGAAGGCTCTGAAGTGCTTGCAACGACAACAGCACTGCCCTCATCTCTAGAACATTTATGTGTAATAACGTCTCCGAATCGTTCCATGTGCCTTGGACCGTCCTGCTCGAATAATGCCCCCCCCCACCCAAGACGAGAAGCGTCCGTGGTCACCGTGGCGAGAGGGGGGGCCATGGCAAAGGGGCGTCCCGCCTGGAGGTCCAGCGACTGAAGCCACCAAACGAGAGCTCTCTTGCAGGCTTTGCTGAGAGAAATGGGGTGACTCAAGGGGTATTGATGAAGGGGCCATTGGACTTGGAGTGTCCACTGTAAAATCCTCATGTTCAGACGCACCATGGGAAGAAGGTTTATAGCGGCTGCCATGGACCCCAGGGCCCTCAGAACCAATCCTGCCAGAGGTTTTGAAGATTGAAAGATGGCCCGCACATGTGCCCTCATAGTGTGCAGTCGGTCGGGAGTAAAGAAGACTAGTTGCCTGTTGGTGTCCAGTCTGGACCCGATAAAGTCTAAAACCTGAGTCGGGGTGAGAAAGGATTTGTCCGAGTTTATAGTAATCCCTAGTTGCGGAGCAAGGTTGAGAAAGTAGTCCCTGGCTAAGCATAGCAGATGCCTTGTCGGGGCGGTGAGGAGCCAGTCGTCCAGGTACAGGAAGACCTGCATTCCTTGGAGTCTCAGGTGGGCCGCTATCACTGCTAATACCTTGTTGAACACCCTGGGGGCTGAGGTGAGACCAAAGGGGAGGACCCTGAATTGATAATGACTGGCTGGCAGCCGGAAGTGGAGAAACCTCCTGGACTGTTCGTCCATCAATATGTGGTAGTACGCATCCTTGAGGTCTATGGAGCACATCCAGTCGTTCTCCCGCAAGAGGGGGAGAATCAATTGAAGAGTGACCATCCGGAACTTTTCTTTGGTTACTGACAGGTTTAGTAGGGAAAGATCGAGGATGGGCCTTAGGTCCCCCGTCTTTTTTGGCACCAAAAAGAACCTTGAGTAGTAACCTGATCCGGACTGGCCTGGGGGGACGTGCTGGGCAGCTCCTTTTTCTAAAAGCTGCCGAACTTCTGCAGCTGCAGCCTCCCTCTGATTGGGTGGAACATCGGGGAGGTGTTTGGGAGTGTAGGGAATGTAAGAAAAGGGAATTCTGTATTCTCTGGATATGATACGAAGCACCCAGCGGTCTGTTGTAATGGACTCCCAAGCTGCCAGGTGCCTCGAGAAGCGCCCCCCGACTGCCTCCAGAGTGGAGCAGTCGGGCAACCCCTCAGGGTTGCTGCGTGGGCCGATCAGAGAAGGCTTCTCTTGACTCAAAGTTCCTCAGGCCCCCTCTGCCTCTAGGGCAGCATCCACCCTGTCCTCCTCTGCCACGGAAGGACTGGGAGTCCGGAGCGGACTGGGATTGTTGCGACTTTCTTCTTCTGTCCCTTTTGGTTTTTGGAGAAGGACCTCTGGGGAGCAGAGAAGCG
Organism: Protopterus annectens; assembly: GCF_019279795.1. Taxonomy (NCBI): domain Eukaryota; kingdom Metazoa; phylum Chordata; order Ceratodontiformes; family Protopteridae; genus Protopterus; species Protopterus annectens. Next base: position 302,242,326 of record NC_056749.1, read on the forward strand.
GACTCCGACGGCAGACAACGTCTTCCCGTCCTTTTCGCTCTGGACCAAAGTCTTACGAGCTGTCTTGCCAAATAGGGCAGAACCATCGAAGGGGGCATTCGCAAAGGACGCCTTGAAGGGTTCCGCGAAATCACAATGCCGGAGCCAGGCCTGGCGTCTCATAACTAGGCCTGCTCCGCTGACTCTAACAGCTCCCTCTGTAGCATGGGATAAAAGCCGCATAGAGGTGTTGGATATAGACCTAAGAGTGGCCATGTGAGTGGAGTATAGCTGTTTGTCCTCTCCCGACATGGACTTCGGAGGCGATGCAGCATACTCTTTGATAAGGTCTCGCTGCAGTCGAATCACATGTACCATGTAGTTCAGGGACCTTACAGAGAAGGTCGCTGAACTAAAGACCCGCTTCCCGAGATGGTCCATCGAGCGGGACTCCTTGCTCGGGGGATGGACCGAGGGACTCTCTTGGGCTAACTCCCTCTTGTTGGCTGCCGCCACCAACGTGGCATCTACGGGGGGGGTCCCTTGCTCCAATGGGACTTCTCTGCCGGGGGGGCTCAGGATCTTGTCAGGACGTTTAGGGACTGGCTCCACAGTGTCCGGCTCCTTCCACGCCCTAGTGGTAATAAGGTCCACTAAGGGGTCGGCCGGAGGGGACACCCAAGAGGTAGCTGGGCCTGCTTCGAATACCTCCAGGAACACGGATTTGTCCGAGGAAGCCTTGGGGGCAGACCACCCCCCTCTTATCCTAAGCATTTCCATGATGTCTTCGAAGGAGACATCCTCGGGGGGTGACCTTGGGGAGCCTTCCCCCTCATCCAAATCCGTGTCTTCTGTCAAGGACTCAGGGGAGTCCACGTGTCTCCTCTTACACTTCCGCTTGTGAGCAACATCCTCGGGGGGACTGTCCGAGGACGACTCACCAGCAACGTCTTGTTCCAGGGGAACGACCTGAGACATCAAAGCAGTGTGGTCGGGCGACGGAAGCCTTACCCAAACGAGAGGGAGTGTGGGATGTAACCGTAGCAGGGAGTGGGGGCCTGGATGCACTCAACAGAGCCCTCTCCACTACATCGAAGGCTGAGGTAGAGTCACTCTCTCTAGGATCTGAGAGCCGACACTCACTCAGATCCAATGGATGGATCGGAGCCAGCGCCGAGACCATCGGATCTGAAGGGCCAGTGTGCTCCGACCTGGACGGAGCCGAAGGCACACTAAACCCCTCGGATCCGAAGCTCAGAGCACGGCTCCGAGAGCTCGGATCCGACAAGGACTGATCCAGTAAACTCAAAGGAAGAGTCGGAGCTGAAGTACCAGATACTGTCGGCGCCGACCCACCCCCGGCTCCAACGCTGCCCAGCTCCGAGTGCTCCGAACCCGGGAACCGGGTCAGAGAAGGAGCTATTGGGGCAAAGAAGGGTGTTGAGCTCCCCCCTGGAGGGGGGGAGGCAGGAGCACTCCCATCTGCATTTGGGCCTGGATGAATCTTCGCATCACCCGGTCCAAATCAGCTTCAGAAAGGCTACGCGTTGATCTCGACGAGGCCACCGAGGTGACCGGGAGTGCTGCCTCGATGACCTCGACGGAGATTGGGTATCCTCCTCCTCAGGTCCCGGTGAGAAGCATGGAGACCGGAGCCGAGAAGGAGAAGACCTGGAAGCCGTGGAGGGAGAAGCCCGCTTAGCAGGGGGGGCCGAAGCGGAGGTCTCGGCCCGCCGCTTGTGGTGCTTCTCCCTCCATTTTTCTTTCCTAGCCTCCCTCTCCTCCGGCACCAAAGCGGTGAGTCCCGGCTGGGGGGAGGGAGGCAGGAATGGCCTCCACCGAAGCCTGGGAGGAGGCCACAGAAGCACCTGAGGCCGAAGCCGAATCCGGGGGCAAAAGTCCCACCAGGATCAGCTTAGACCTCCGGTCCTTCAGTGTCCTGGGGTTGAACGCCACACAGATAGTGCATCCAGAGGAAAGGTGTTCAACCCCAAGGCACCGGACGCACTGAGTGTGGCCATCCACCGGGGAAAGCTTATGGCCACACTCGGTGCACTTAGAAAAGATTGTTTTTGGGGCCTCAGACATTCTAAAGAAAACACACTCGTTAGGCCCCAAACACACCACACACAGAACTACATACCAGCGAAGTGGAGGGAGGGTAAATTTAACTAAAAAGATTTAACTACAAGGATTTAACCAAAGGGAAACCTAACCACAACACACTTGTACACTTAAAAGTAATAGAAAAAAGTTTTAAATTTCTCACAAACTCTACGAAGACCCTACGAACCAGGAGCTCAAAACCTAGCTGCTGACCAGAAGCGCGGCAAACTAGATCTGAGGTCAGTCAGGGTTGGCAGGGGATTATGGGTAAGGGGAGGAGCTAGGAGCTCGGATCTAAGCTTTGTAAAGTTGCCGGCTCGGATCCGAGGTCGGATCCATATCCCACAGGTTGCAGACCAAATGAAGTTAACTACTTCAGATCGTAGTTTTCTACAAGTGTTGCTGCCCACCAGTAGTAGGATGTTATACTTAAGTTACCTGCACCAGTACTTCTTAAACGCTGATGCCCCCCAACACACAATCTGTCAAGTTTTCAGGCTGTTCTCTCAGTTTTTGTGCCTGTACAATCTGATACCTCCATTGCTTATGTCAAGCTGTCTCTCATCTCCCCAAATTCTCAGGTAGTTGACCTTATAGTGGCCAGTTGTAATGCCTGAGGAGTAAGGGACCCCACCTTATCAGGGCATTGCATACAACATCAAGAGTAATCATGTACAACTGTCCCTGGTCCTTTGCAGTTCAGGTGGCTGGGCATTGAGGAGTGGCTTGAGAATTTGCTTGCCTGAAGCCCTTAGAGTAGCTCATCTCCTGGAACTTCTACATGTCCAGTTTGAAGATCTGTCTTGTTATAAGGTCCAGGGTCCACCACAGTTTGAGTACTCTGTCCACCACCCCCACCCATGCCCCAGGATAGGTGCACTTGTTTTTCCTCCCTATGTCTTTGAACTCCCAAGTTATTAATAGAACAGCTGATGCCTATGGTGTTTGTGAAAATGGGATAAACCCACTTTAGGGCCATGGCCAGTGTTGGGGGGGGCAAACTGAGCAGTTGCTTGGGGCCTGCAATTACATAAAAAAGATAATACTGGACACACAGTGCCTGCATATTCCATTGAAATGAGATTCTAGCATTAAGCTTGAAAAGCTAAGGTGTATAGTTTTTCTCACTGACTGTGATCGCAGTTACATCGGAAACTTGAATGAGAGTATTTCCAAAGCTTGTTAGCTGATGCAGAGAGAACAAAAGAGTTTGTGATTTTTATCTGCTAAGGAGGAGTTGTATTGCACGGTGCAGTATGTTAGCTTTAGTGCCAAAGAAGCTTGTGTGAACAAAAGGTGATGTAACTTAAGAAACATACATTTTGGAGGTAATTGTTTAGAATTGTAGCAACTGATGCTGCTTTTGTTTGATATGAGCAACACAATTAAAGGAACAACCAGCTGTTTTTGCCCGAAATGGCCAGTGAAGACCCTGCTTCTTTAACAGGCAGGTTGAAGAGATTGTCAAACTATGTAACTGGTATTATCTGTACTGTTGCAATGCTGCCTGTACTTTAGTCTAATAAATATGACTTGCATAGCTGAGGTCTAGTCTAGGGTTGTGTTTTAGTTTGTACACATTGATAAACATATATGTTTGTGCCTTTGGTGGTGGCAGAAAAGGTGGATTCTTGGGCCTGTTCTGTAGTACAGAACAAAGGCTTAAGTCTTTGCATTGCTGATAAGAATCCGCTTTTAACTCTGCGTGTTTACTTTGTGATTCTGTTTTTTTGTTATGGTGTTTAGCTAATTCAGTACTCTGGGTCTTGAAAGAAGACATATGACTTGGTGCCTTTATCTTATTAAAGAAAAACTAAAAATCAGTCCACATGGTTAACAAAAGCACATTGGATATGTGAAAATTATAAAAATAGGGAACCTTATGCCACTTTTGTGGTATGGAGTGATAAATCCCAGACTTCTGATATTTGATCTGGATTCGATTAGGGGCTTGGGCAACTGCCCAAGTATTAGTGAGGGCTGTGTGTTTCCATCACTGGGAGGTTAAGTGGTTCCAGCGGTGTCTGCAGTGATGCTCTTTGGTGGAAGTTTGGTAAGTGGCTAGCAGGATGTGTGGTCTAAAGGGGATTAGGGTGGGGACATAGTTGAGCTTCCACTGTGGTGGGGTGAAATGCTGCACATCCCTATTGCATGCCAGCCCCTGACCATCATCATAGGCTAGGTTATGTTTAAAAAAAAAAAAAAAGCTTTCGTAGAACATGATACCCATAAGCTCCTCGCTGGCCTTGGCTTCAAATTCAGGCATTGGACTGGGGGTGATTGCAATGCGAGTAGACTGCAGTAAAAGATGTGGGACACTGGGACGGCTGTCCGAATGACAGAAGGAGAGAAAAAGAGCTAAAAAAAAAATAGTAGCAAGCCTGAACTATGTAGAAACGTCAATGCCAGTGCATTTGGGCCTTACATTTTCCCTTTCTGTTTTTAGTAATTGTGTGTAATGCAGATATTATTGCATAATCCATCAAGGAAAAACAGCATATGATCATTCTGTAACAAAACTCTCTTCTTTTTCATTTAGATCTATGTCTTATAACATACCATTATTTTTCAGTAGTCTTGAGTGCTAGCCAACCCTGTTAAGGGAATATTTTCAGCAGTGCCAAAAATGAATAACTTCCCTACTTTAAAAGGTGGTGGGGAATATTTGTAGCCTTGTGCTTGCTGACTACTAGTCTAGCCTTTTCACTGTCTCTTAATCCTGCAAAAGGTGAAGTGGGTGATTAGAAAATTAATGGAAATATGAAAATTGCATGGTGTCTTTCTTGATGAGAGAGGGGGTATGCTGTATGTGAATGTGAAATAACTCAAAAGTCAATTTTGGGGGACAGTCCATTGGAAATAGTTATGTGGCACATTATGCATTTTCTGTCAGCAGTGTGTGTTTGTGTATAGCATTGCACTATATCTGACAGCAGCAAGTTGATAGAGTACATAAATATGGTCATAATTCCACTGTTCATCACAAAAATCAGCTTTGTATACAATAAGTGTCTCTCCTTTGTGGTGTGGATATGTGCTAAAACAAAGAATCACTGGTGCAGTAGTGCAGCAAGTAGTGCTGCCATTTTATGGCGTTTGACTCTTTGGTCCTGTTTTTGTCTGTAGTTCCTTCTGTGTAGAGTTTGCATTAAGTCTGTGACATCATGTGGGTTTTGTCTGGATGATGTTCTTCGTGCATACAGCTGCAGTCATCACACTTGGGTTTTCTGCCGTCAGGCGGGTCCTCGGTCGGCCGAATTCCAAAGTCTAGGTCCGGCGTCGGTTGTCGTCGCTTCTTCCCTGACGTCAGTGCAGCAGGGGTATAAAAGAGGCAGCCGACACCATTTTCTTCAGTCTTTCTTGCCGCGCGGTGCCTGAAGCAGAAGCAGTTCGCAAGTGCCGGTCGGCCAGCTCCTGAGTTTTACGAAAGTATTTCAGCCAAAGTCTTCTTTAAAGCTAAGTACCCCGTTGGGGAAAGTTTTCTTGCCTCAGACCGATGTCAGACAAAGTTAATAATTGCATTTCTTATGGGAAGCAAATACTGCATAAGGATTTTCACTCTTACTGTATATCTTGCTTAGGGCCAGAACATGTCTCGGCCTGCCGTTTTTGTGCTAGGTTTAACAAGCGCACTATTAAGTGCCGGGCGGAGTTCGCCCTTCATTATTTTGGCAAAACATTTAATTATATTATGTCGTCGGATATGCCAACGCCAGTTTTAGGCAAAAAATGCAAGGATAAGGACAGACATCCGAGGCCTGCACCGACTACTGAGACCACGCTAAGGCCTACTACCTGTTCTCCAGTTCTCAGCGAGGCGCCTACGCAGCCCCTGACTACCGATGAAACTTTATTACTCGGTGACTTCAGTACCAGAGGTCGCAGGTTCCTCTGTCCCCATTCCCACTGCAGATACCGACGCCACTCTTGGCGGAGAAACGGAAAGTGTAGCAAGGCCTGCCATTTCTGAAGGCGTTTTCAGGCCTACCACCTTACTTATTAAATCTAAAGCTGCAATGAAAATTAAAAAACATAGTCCTCAAGCCCCCTCTCAAGGTCCCATGCCCAAAAAACAGATGCTTAAAATGGCTGAGGATTTGATTTCACTCATCAGGGGCTCTCAACCCCCTTCAGACAAAAGACCCAGGATGGAGGAAGACTACCCTTCTTCAGATCAGGCATCTATTACCTCAGGCCTTTCTGAGGACCTGGATTACACCTATTCTCCTTTTGAAGACTCTGATGCTGAGGAGTCTATTCCCTCGGTCTCCCCCCCTGAGGACTACTCTTTTGGGGAAACCCTACATACATTGAGAGAACACTTCCACTGGGAAGGCCAAGATTATTCAGATTCCCAGAAAAGGCTCAGGGAATTTCTGCTGCTTCCACAGCATAGGCCCCTGGCTATTCCTCCTGTCTTAGATATTTTGGATGATGTGTACGCAGAAGCCAGTCTTAATCCAGACTCTCTACCTCCTTCCCCCGTTAAACCAGACAGATATTACCGAGTGCCTGATTTTCACCAGTTCCTTTATAAAAGCCCTTCTGCTGACCCAGAAACTATTTCTCAGGGTCCCAAGGGGATTAAGGCCTCTACTGCTAAAAACCCTTTACCTTCAGAGAGAGATTCCAGAGCACTGGGAAGGTGGGGGGAAAAAGGTGTATACATCAGCCACTTTAACCATGAGGGCATTAAACTGCCAATTTCATATGCTAAAGTACCAACAGTTCTTGCTATCTCAGCTGAAAAGCAAAATGACACAAACAGAACAACCTGATTTGAAAGAGTTGCAGGATTTGTTGCATGGAGCAGAACAAGTGGGGAACCATACCTTACAGTGTGGTTTTGATGCTTTAGAGGCCTCATGCAGAGCCTGCTGTCACGGGGTCTGTCATACGTAGACATACTTGGCTCAAAGAACAAACCTTACCAGATCATGTCAAAGCAAAATTATTAGATGCACCACTACAAAAAGATGTACTGTTCGGTGTTAAAGCTGAATAGGTACTAAAGAAAATGGAGGAAAAAGCTAAATCTATGCAAACAGTTAAAGATTTCTTGCAGGTGCAGCCTCCAGGCTTCAGCAAAAAACTGGCACATTGTTACAAGGGATAAATGGATTCTGGATATTATAAACAGAGGCTACAGATTCCACTTCCTCACCCTTCCAAAGATGAGGGGTATGCCAAACCTGCCACAAAATCAATGGGCAGAGGCACAAAAACAAATTTCCGCTCTCATGGATATGAAAGCAATTCAAGAGGTACCTGCAAAAGAACAAGGTCAAGGTTTTTATTCAAGACTATTTCTGGTACCAAGGAAGGACAAAGACTGGAGACCCATCTTAGACCTATCTATTCTAAACACATATCTAGAGGTACCAAAATTCAAGATGCTCACATTACAGCAGCTTCTTCCCATGCTGAGCAAAGAGTCTTGGCTGGTAATGTTGGACCTCAAGGAGGCATACCTGCATGTCCCTATCAGACAAGATTGCAGAAGATACCTCAGATTTCTTGCAGGTTCAACCCATTATCAATTCTGTGCATTGCCCTTTGGCTTATCTACTGCGCCCATAGTGTTTACGAAATGCCTGGCATCAGTAATTGCTTTCTGCAGACAACAAAGAATACAAATCTACCCATATCTGGATGACTGCCTGATCCAAGCGGACAGCAAGGACATTCTATTGCAACATCTGGCGTTTGTAATAAAACTGTTAAATTGCCTGGGGTACACAGTAAACAAAAAGAAATCAAAAATAATACCCTCTCAGCAGATAATTTTCCTGGGTGCCAGCTTAAATACAACAGCCCAGATGGCTGACCTCACGCCAGACAAACAAGGGCAACTGTCTCAATACTTCAACAAAATGGCAACTTTAACCAGGCTAACTGCAAGGAAAATCCTACAGGCTCTGGGGTTCATGGCATCTTGCATTCTACTAATACCATCTGCAAAGCTGCATATGAGGAAACTACAATGGTACCTAAAAAAAAGTATGGTCTCAACACAAACACAGCTTGGAAACAATTTTACCACTCATTCCATGCCTTCAAAAGGAATTTTTGTGGTGGGCTCAAGCATGCCAAAGAAACACGGGTCTCCCTTTCTGTATACCACAAGCAAGGCAAGTCATCACAACAGACGCCTCAGACTACACATGGGGAGCACACATGGCAGACCAGTGCATCCAGGGAAAATGGTCCCAATAACAAATGCACCTACACATCAACCAAAAGGAGATGCTAGCTGTGCAAAATGCTCTTATGAATTTCAAGGACCTACTGCAACCGGGCCAGCTATTGATAAAGACAGACAACACCACAGTCATGTGGTACATAAACAAACAGGGAGGGATGCATTCATACCCCCTATGCAGGCAAGCTATGACCCTGTGGAACACAGCATTGGAATTACAAGTTCAACTACAGGCACAATTCCTGCCTGGGAAGGAAAACACTCTGGCAGACAACTTAAGCAGAAATATGACAGACCCTCACGAATGGAAGTTGCATCCTCAAGTCTTCTCAAAGATAACTCAAGCATGGGGACAGCCAGACATAGATCTATTTGCCTCCCACAGCAATTACCAGTTGGAAAAATTCTGCTCAAGGACCTATCATCCCCAGGCCTGGAAAGTGGACGCACTATCTTTCAGTTGGACAGCATTGACAGTCTACGCCTTCCCGCCTCTACTGACCAAAGTCCTATTAAAAACCAGAGCAGAGAGGCCAAAAATGATTCTCATTGCTCCAGACTGGCCACGACAGCACTGGTATCCTCTCCTAAAGAACTTGTCACATTCACCACCATGGATCTTACCTCAAGTTCCTCTTCTGTTGTCTCAGCACAACTACAAGATCCTTCACAGCCAGCTCAGAGCTCTAAATTTAGCTGCATGGAAAATACCTTAATTTGCCAACAGGCTCTCCTCTCCAAGGAGAGGTACAGGATGTCATCTAGGAGCCAGGAGACCCTATACTAGAAAAACCTACTCCGACAAATGGAAACGATTTTGCTCCTGGAATCAAGCAAAGAGCCAGAATCCTTGGGTAATAAATATACCTCAGATTTTACAGTACCTAGCTGAGATGTTAAACAGTGGCCTTTCCTTCTCTTCCATCAAGATCCACGCTTCAGCAATTTCAGCACAATACAATACGGATCCTCCTTTATTCTCACATCCTCTATTAAGGCAGTTCCTCAGAGGGGCAAAAAATATAAAACCCCCACGGAAACCACCAGCTCCAGCTTGGGACCTCAACTTCGTATTGGAGAAACTGATACTGCCTCCTTTTGAGCCAGCCTCTTCAGCAGAGTTACAATACTTGTCGTGGAAAACAGCTTTACTTCTGGCTATTACCTCAGCACGCAGGGTTTTGGAGTTACAGGCCCTCATGGCTGTGCAACCATTCATCATTTTCCATCAGGATAGGGTTTCCTTACGAACCAACCCTACCTTCATGCCAAAGGTAGTATCCAGTGTGGCTTTGAATCAGACTATTCATTTACCTACCTTTTATACAAATCCCCAGAACAAAGGGGAGAGGCTACTCCGCTCCTTGGACATTCACAGGCAACTTTGTTATTACTTGGACAGAACAAAGTCATTCAGGAAATCTGAGCAGCTACAGGTGCTCAAGGAAAGGCTATTTCCAAACAGACTATTTCAAAATGGATAGCCTACTGCATATGCTTTTGTTATTCATTTCATGGAAAATCAGTGCCTGTATACATCAGATCCCACTCCACCAGGGCTACAGCTACCTCAGCAGCTTTCCTCAGGGGGGTCCCTACCAAGGACATTCTGGAAGCAGCTACTTGGAGTTCAGTGCACACTTTCACCAAACACTACCACCTTCCACTATACTCAAAATCTAGAGCGGGCTTTGCCACAGCAGTCCTGCAGGGCATTCTAGCCCCTCCTAATTCCACTTGGTACCAGCCATCCTTACTTAGCTTTGGGATTCTACCCAAGTGTGATGACTACAGCTGTATGCACGAAGAACATAGTACAGTTTTGTACCTACCATAAATGTAGATGTTAGAGTGCGCATACAGCTGCAGTCCAGGTTACCCTCCCTCCATCCCCTCTTAGGACAGAGCTTATGACAAACACCTTTATCATACAACCTGTTTGGGGTATTCCTATATGGTGTATTTGCTTGCAACTACTGTTTTGATTTATCTACTTATGTATGTTTGCATAACATCATATATTGCCTTCCTTTCTGGGGACACCTGACATCTGGGGCAAGAAAAACTGAAGAAAATGGAGTTGGCTGCCTCTTTTATACCCCTGCCGCACTAACATCAGGGAAGAAGTGACGACAACCGACGCCGGACCTAGACTTTGGAATTCGGCCAACCGAGGACCCGCCTGACGGCAGAAAACCCAAGTGTGATGACTGCAGCTGTATGCGCACTCGAACATCTACATTTATGGTAGGTACAAAACTGTACTTTCTGGAAATGACTTGCTTGTATTGTGCGCACTATGTGAGTGTAAGTGTTAGTACTGATAGTCTATCACAAAATGTGACATGGCTTGCAAGGGTCAGGGTCACTATGTGTGTGTGTCTGTGTATGTGGGGGGAGGGGAATCATTATCAGTTTTATGTCTGGACAAAGGCAAATACACTAATGTTCTGACTAACAACTAGAATAGTAGCCTTCTTTCAAAAAGAAGACCTAAAGTTCATCTCAGAATATCTAGACACTCGGAGCTTCTGGGGGTCTGGAGGCCATAACTCCCCTGCCTTTATAAGGCAGACTTGTGTTGGAAAGCTAATTCTCGGCCCATGTCATGGACCAAACCTGGTCTAAACTGGTACTTTTTAGGACTTGTCAAGGCAGGCCATTATAGTAGATCAGGTGATGTGGTAAGAAAATCTTTGTTATTTCCTTCAATAAAATAAAATGAGATCCATTTTCAACCCCCACATATGATCCATACCTGACAGCCTTCAAATCTCTTAATTGTAGTGAAGAGAGGGGACACTATTCCAACAGACATTGTTTGGGGCTGTCGTCTTTAACCGACTGAATTTTCATCTTAATGAGAGGCAGTATGTGAAAAATCAAGTTGTGAGCAACAAAATGACACTAATATCGCCACAGCAGCATATCCCAAGCAATGTTAATCAGTATTTGTTTATTGTGCATATTTTCATATTTACATTGTTTTTGTAACTTGGAGAAGTACATGTTCTTGATGGGTGTAATGTAAAAGGACAGATGAAACACAAAAAAATACATTTGACCGTGTTTAATGCAGTTTATTATTTATATTAACATTGACAGAATTAAGTGACTTGCAGACTGCTGTGTAAAATCAGCTCAAGCCTTAGATTGTGGATTGCTGCCACTGGTATTTGATCTATAAGTTGTTTACTTTGAGAGATATAAAGTCTGTTTTACCCGCTCCATTTTGTTTTCTGTTTTAAGAAATCTGCTTGTCATGGTGTTTTTGTTCTGTATGAGAGATAGACACTTAAATTATCTAGGCTGCACTTTTCACATTTTCTTTCATTAATTAAATTGTTTTCTTGAGTGATACTTAAATACACAGTGAATTTCTGGGTCTTTGCCTTTTCTGAGAAGACTTCAAGCCTGCATAACACTGCTGGTGATTCCCCTGCTAGTTATTTTACCCAGCCACCTTCTCTTTCCTTGATCTGCGTTTTAAACCTGGTGATTTTAAGCTGCCCACCCTTACTGTAGATTGAACTTTATAAGCTCCTGTCTTTCTACACTGCTATTGATATATTGAATTATGTATTTTCCTTTCCTTGTGCTTATTTTGAAAAAAAAGTGCTTTGTGACTCTCATTGTCTGTTCCACTGATTTAGTTGCTCTGAATTCATTAGCTAGCTGGTTATTGAATAAAGTAGTGTATTTTTGCACTCTAGCATACACTTTTCTGTGGTACACTCTAGCAAGCACTTTTTCTGTGTTTTCACATCAAGAGGTCAGTGGGTGGTAGCCTGGTCTATTTAGGTTGAGGAAACACTTGAGCTTTCTGCATGTAGATTTATTGGCTGGAGGGCTTGTTAATCAGCTTAATTGTTTTACTGCCTTTATAAATTCTGTACAGTTGAGTGTCTCTTGGCTTATTTCTACAAAGCGGAGTACTTTTATTGAGTAATCTCGCTTTTATAAGGTGTTTAAAGTACACTGCTGTAGCTGTTTCTTTAAGTTTTTTTGTGGTAGCATTTCACTGTGGACACTCCTTTACTGTGCTTTTACATCATGATGACTTATCTGGTAACAAACACCGTCCACTTTTGTTCCTTTCAAGTACATATTAGGACCTGCAACCATGGATGGGCACTTTCCTGCTATTTCTGCATCCCGCTTGGTGGACATGGGTATCCTGAAGCAATGTAACAATTGCCTTATGTACACTGGCAATCACTTAATTCTTGAACAGGTAAATACAGTATGTGAGAGGTGTAGTTACACATTGATATTGGAGGCTAGACTCTGGCATAGATACACAAAAGGCAAGAAACAGGTTGTCACCGACTCACACATATCACTCACTGCATCTACAAAGGGCCCACCCACATATGCAGAGGTGCTCACATGTAACTTACCCAAACCTCAAATGCCCTTCAGGTGCAGTCCTCAGAAACTCCTCATTTACACAAACAAGACAATTCCCATCAGAACACACAAAGCCACATCTCATTGTGCATCAGGTACCAAGCCCATAAGTTGAAACACTCCATGACCCAATGTTCTGGTCATAGGAGACCCCATTGTGAGAGACGCACTGACCCTTACCAGGCTGGATAAGGAAAAGGTTACAGTTGCTTGCCGGTCAGGGGCCAGGATTCGCCAGATCACACAACCACTCGGGTCGCTTACCAGTAAGCACCAGTATGACTTAGAGTCCACGGTGTGAATGACCTGAGATGTACCTCCTTGGACTATATGAAGAGAGACATGATTGACCTCTCAGAATATGTGTCACAGGCAAGTATGAGCCTAGCGTTGAGCAGCATTCGTCTGTCTCCAAGGATGATGCCATAATTCCAGTAGAAAATGATGTACTTTAACAATTGGCTTAGCTACTGCTGTCATCCCAAAGGGCGTCCAGGACTTGTCAGCCTGGGAGGATTTGGTTGATGGGCCACATTACTTTGCCAGGGATAGTCTTCACCTGTCACCTCTAGGCTTTTGGATATTGACCAAAATATTATCCACCCATGTAGTGGCTTTTTTTAGGCATTGCCAAACAGACAAAACTTCCAACATAACAAAAATTACTCCGGGCAAGCTAAAGGTGTTACCGCTCAATGCCGGGAGCCTCAACATGAAACTGCGCTCTCTGAAAGCTCTCCTCACCCTGGAGAATGCTGATGTCTGTGCAGTTATTCAAACATGGTTCAAAGCCACAGAAAACATTCTGGCAGTGCATGGCTATAATGGTACATTCTCCACCCATTGAACATGAAAGAGGTGGAGGTGTATCTATCTACATAAAGGACCTCAAGGCTGGTCAAACAATATGACATGTTTGAGCTACTCCATGTCCAACTAACCACGTGAAAAAAAATTCATTACCTTGTTCTTGCTAGCTACAGGTCCGCCACTATGAACTTGGAAACCCATACATCATACCTGAGGTTACTAGAATCACTCACCATCCAGCCGAATACCATACACATGGGTGATTTTAACTGCCCCTCCATTAATTAGGAGGTATACATGACCACTAACATGCAGTCCCAAAGATTTCTTGACTTTGAAAATTTAAATGCCTAGAGCAGCTGGTCCACACTCCCACTAGGGGAACAAATATCCTAGTGCTGGTATTCACAAATATGGCCGAGTGCTGCACCCTCATTAATATGTCCTCACTAGTAAGATCAGATCACAAAGTGGTATCCCCTGAAATGAAAGTAAAATTAGTCCCTCCACCTAACCCCAAAAATTTAAGATCTTCTCTAAAGAGATTATTAAGGGATGGCATAGTTAGTTTCCAAGCTCCCCCAAATCCAGAAAATCCAGAAAACACAGAAACCTCTGCAGAGGGTTACACAAAAGCACTGTATGACCATATAAACAACTGCATAAAAATGGCAGTACCAAACCAAAATAAACCCAGGTCAAACCGCAAAAACAAACCACACTTGGGGACCCCAGATTGTACAACCAAAAAAAAAAAAAAATCCTGTGTGCACAGCAGAGAAAGACATCCCTCATTAGTCTAAACAAGTGAATCAGGGTACTAGTCAAGTCTCTGAAAGCAGACTTTGAGGTAACAATAGCCTCCAAAGGTAAGGATGACTGTAAGGCATTTTTCAGATGTTCTTCATGTTTTACTGTTGCAGTCATCACACTTGGGTTATCTGCTTGCAGGTAGCCCTCAGTCGGCCTGAATACCAGAGTCTTGGGATTTCTGCGTCGGATGCTGTCGCTTCTTCCATGATGTCAGGGGTATAAAATATGCAGCCAACACCATTACATCAGCTTTTCTTGCCGAGCGGAGCCCGAAGCAGAAGCAGTTCACAATTGCCGGTTGGTCGCCTCCTGAAATTTTAATTTTTCGAGTTTCAGACCTGAAGCCTTCTAAAAGATAAGTACCCCGTTGGGGATCCTTTTTTCTTGCTCTAACCGATGTCAGAAAAAATTAATAATTTTCTTGACTGTGGAAAGCAAATACCTCACAGAGATTTTCATTCTTACTGCGGCATCTTTTTAGGCTCAGACCACGACATTCCTCACTGTCGGTTTTGCGCCCTGTTCAAGCGCCCAAGCTATTCATCGTCTGGCTATTTTTGTCGCTAAATTCTTTCGTGCTCATTCTCCGTATTCCGAAATAACTTCAATAAGCCATCCGACTACCGATCTTCCAAAAAAATGCAAGGATAAAGACAGAGACAGACTGCATAGGTCCAAAACTGTCGACAATGCTTCCGCTAAGCTAGTTGCCAGTCCGCCGGTACTCAGTGAGGTGCTTTTCAGCCCCTGATACCTACTTCTACAAATTCGCAGGCCTCTACTGAGACCCATTTGCAGTCCGTATGTCAGTATGCTGCTTCTTCGACTGTGGAACCTGCGGATTCTCTACCTTGGATGGGTCCGGAGCTGCTGTGCAGGCACCAGCTTCTGAGGGTGTATTCAGGCCTTCCGATGTTCGTATTAAACCGACTACTTCATTTCAAACCAAAAATACTGAATTTCTCAGGCCCAGAGTTTGCACTACACCTAGGAAACCGACGACCAAAGCAGATTCTCAGGCTCCTATGCCACAGAAACAAATGCTTAGAATGGCTGAAGACCTTATTTCCTTAGTTAGGGGAAGCCAGCCTTCCCCCTTCAAAAGACTGAGAACGGATTTTCCTTCTGATTCTTCAGATCATGAGTCCGATGACTCTGATCCTTCTGATTACCAGGACATGCCTTTATCTACCTAGGAGGATTCTGATGCAGAGGATTCCATTCCCTCTGCTTCCCCACCAGAGGAGTTTTCTTTTGGTAAAACCCTGCATAATCTCAGAGAGCATTTCCGCTGGGAGTGCCAGGACTACCCACATTCCAAAAATAGACTCAGGGAGTTTTTAAACTTGCCTCAGCACAGGTCTCTAGCTATCCCTCCTGTTCTGGAAATTGTAGATGATGTCTTCATGTTATCCAGTCTTACCCCTGATACTTTGCCACCAGCTCCCAGGAAACCTGACGGGTACTACAGAGTACCTGACTCTCACAAATTCCTATTTAAGAATCCTACTGCAGATCCAGAGACCATTTCCCAGGGGCCTAAAGGCATTAAGGCTACTATAGCCAAAAACCCTACCCCTTCGGACAGGGATTCTAAGGCTTTAGACAGATGGGGTAAGAAGGTATATACCTCTGCTACTCTTGCTATCAGGGCTTTAAATTGCCAGTTTCACATGTTGAAGTATCAGCAACATATCATGGAACTAATTAAGCAAAAAATGATGTTGATTCTTGATTGTGCAGAACATAAAGATTTACAAGAGTTGATGCATTCTGCTAACCAAGTTGGAAAGCATGCTTTGCAATGTGGTTTTGATGCCTTAGAAGCATCTTGCAGGGCTACTGTCACTGGGTCTGTTCTTAGAAGGCATGCTTGGCTTAAGGAACAAATCTTGCCAGACCACGTCAAAGCAAAATTACTAGATGCTTCATTAAACCGTGAACATCTGTTTGGCACTAAAGCAGAAGAAGTCCTCAAAAAGATGGAGGAAAAAGCTAAATCTATGCAAAATTGTTAAAGATTTCCTACAGGTACAGCCACCTAGATTCAGTAGGCATTGGCCTTCTAAAAACTGGTCTTTTCCAGTCCCTCCCAGACCTTCTCAGTCCAAACCAAGGGGCAGCAGACCACCAAGACTACAGTCTCAGGGTATGCACAGATCTAAACAATGGAGTGCTCCCACCTCAAAAACAGGGAGTAGTAAGCTACCATCCTATGGGAAAAGTTCACAATGACTTGTACTTCATCCTTCCAAGCCTTGCCCAAGTACTTGCACCCTTAGGAAGAAAACTAGCCCTGCCGGCAAAAAACTGGGAGTACATTACCCAGGACAGATGGGTCTTGAACATTGTATCCCAAGGATACAGATTCTACTTCCACTCATTGCCAACCCCAAGCGGATGGCCAGACCTCCTCCCATACCAGTGGGCAGAGACCCAAAAGCCAGTACTTTTTCTTCTCAGTATCAAGGCTATTCAACCTTTCCCAAGAGAGCAAAGGGGACAAGGTTTTTACTCCAGACTGTTTCTGGTACCCAGAAAAGAAAACTTTTGGTGCCCTATCCTGGATATATCTATTCTCAACACCTTCCTGGTGGTTCCAAGATTCAAAATGCTTACTGTCTAACAGCCGCTTCCTATGCTAGCCAAGGACTCCTGGATAGCCACCCTAGACTTAAAAGAAGCTTATCTGCATATCCTCATAAGGGAATCTTGCAGGAAATATCTGTTTCAGAGCAGGCTCTATGCACTATCAGTTCTCTGCACTTCCCTTTGGCTTATCTACTCTGCCCAGGGTATTCACAAAATGCCTAGCTCCAGCCATTGCATATTGCAGGCACAGATAAATTCAAATTTACCCATACTTGGATGATTGCCTGATTTAGGGGGACAGTCAGGAATTGCTACTTCAGCACCTGACATTTGTAAAGAGACTTCTAACTTCACTGGGGTTTACTATCAACCAAAAGAAATCACATCTGGTACCCAGCTAAAAGATTGTATTCCTGGGAGCAAGCTTGAACACAACTTCCCAGATGGCATTCCTCACTCCGGAAAAACAGATTTATTTGACAAACTACTTCAATCTACTGGCCACCCAAACCCAGCTATCTGCAAGAAAAATACTGCAAGCCCTAGGGTTCATGGCCTCTTGCATTCTACTAATTCCATATGCTAGACTGCATATGAGGAAACTTCAATGGTACTTAAAAAGTCTCTGGTGTCAACGTTCTCAGGACCTGGAAACAATGATTCCTATCATTCCTTGCCTAAGGACAGAGTTCCTTTGGTGGGCAGAGGCCTGCTACCACGACAAGGGACTCCTTTTCACTTAAACCCCATCCGCCGCACAGACCCTAACAACAGATGCATCAGACTATGCATGGGGGGGGGGGGGGGGGCTCACATGGCAGGAAAATGCATTTAAGGCAAATGGAGCCCAAAACAAATGCACCTGCATATCAAGCAAAAAAGAAATATCAAGCAAAAAGAAATGGTATCAACTCTCACTCGCCCACAAACTAGTAAACCATCCACTAAATGTCCCATCCCTCAAGAATCTACTCCAACCCTATCGCACCACCAAACCACTAAGATCCAGCAACAAAAATCACTTGCAGATCACTAAAGCCAATAACTCTGCTGGTGAAGCACTATTCTCTTGCACCATAGCCAAATTATGGAACTCCCTCCCACCCACAATTACCTCCATACCATCATGCACCCACTTCAAAACTTTACTAAAAGCGCACCTAAAAACATGCTGGCTTTGCCCTTGCAACTCCCACTCTAATATCACCCACCCCATCCAACCACTACCTTTCTTTCCACTCCACTAACTACCTTGATTATAGCAAGCTCAGATGCTCATAAGCCAGTACTTATTATACAGCAGGAACTTCTTCTTGTAACATTTGCTAATGTCTGTTATGTACTTCACAGATAAAGATTCTAGTTGTCTACTGATGTACTATGTTCTTCATCTGTAAATATGTTGTAAGTAATTGCTATGTAAATTGTTAATCGCTATGTAATCCAATGTAACTACTGTCTATTTTAACTGTGGAGCTTTTCTCCCCGGGCCTCCGCTGAAAGTGTCCAGTCGGACACTCCCGGTCAACAAATATAAATAAATAAGAAATGTTAGCTGTATAGAATGCTCTGACAGCCTTCAAACAACTTATTCTTCCAGGGCAACTATTGATAAAGACAGACAACACCACAGTTATGTGGTACATAAACAAGCAGGGGGGAACCCATTCCTACCCACTCTGCAGGTTAGCCATGGCTCTGTGGAACACAGCATTGAGCAATCAAGTGCACCTGTAAGCTCAATTCCTGCCAGGCAAACTAAATTCAATGGTAGACGACCTAAGCAGAAATCGAATGGACCCACACGAGTGGAAACTGGAACCCAAATCATTCCAGCTTCTGATCTACGGTTGGGGGGGACCAGAGGTAGACCTGTTTGCTTCCCCAAAGAGCTATCAATTGAGCAAATATTGTACCAGAACTCCCCACAGCCAAGCAAGGAAAATGGATGCCCTGTACTTTACATGGGAAAACCTCTCAATCTATTCCTTTCTCCCTCTGCCGCTACTCTCGAAGGTTCTACTAAAGATCAGATGGGACAAGCCAAGGACAATCTTGATTGTACCAGACTGGCCACGCCCACATTGATACCCACTTTTACGCAGTCTGACAGTAGTGCCATCGTGGCACCTGCCTCAGACCCCTTCCCCGCTGTCCCAGCCAAGGGCCAGATTTTGCATCCTCAGCTGCAAACCCTGAACCTAGCAGCCTGGCTTATCCCCTGAACATATCACCAGCAACCCTCCGTAAACAGGTACTGGATGTCATTCTTGAGGCAAGGAGGCTTAGTACTAGGCAATCCTATTCAGAAAAGTGGAAAAGATACTGTTCTTGGAGCCAGTCTCAGGGAATGGGGACAGCCATGCCCAACTTACCTCAAATACTAAATTACCTAACAGAACTGCTCCACAAAGGCCTATCCTTCTCTTAAGATTCATGCCTCTGCCATCTCAGCTCATTACAATACTGAGCCCACCCCTCTTTTCTCACCCTCTGGTCAAACAGTTCCTGAGAGGAGCCAAAAATGTAAGACCCCCCAGGAGAGCTCCCACTCCAGCCTGGGACCTTAACTTTGTACTGGAGAAGCTCACAATTCCTCCCTTTGAACCTGCAGCTAGAGCAGAGTTAAAATTCCTCTCTTGGAAAACAGCCTTACTTCTAGCCATCTCTTCAGCAAAAAGATTGTCTGAATTACAGGCCCTTATGGCCGTGGAACCCTTCTTTATCTTCCACGCGGACAGGGTTTCTCTCAGGACTAACCCATCATTTATGCCCAAGGTGGTATCTAGTGTGGCTTTAAAACCAATCCGTTCATTTGCCAACTTTTTTCCCTAATCCTCAGAATAAAGGGGAAAGGATCCTGCACACTCTGGATTGTGCACAGGCAGCTTAGGTTCTACCTAGACAGGACTAAACCTTTCAGAAAATCTGACCAGTTACTAGTCAGCCTTGCTACAGGGGCAGAGGGCAAGGCCATTTCAAATCAAACCATTTCTAAATGGATAGCACACTGCATCCATTTCTGCTACAAACACCATGGGAAACCTACCCCACAGGGGATCAGAACTCATTCCACTAGGGCTGCCTCAATCTCTACAGCTTTTTCTCAGGGGAGTCCCTACCAGGGACAATCCTGGAAGCTGCAACCTGGAGTTTTGTACACACCTTCACCAACCATTACCACTTAACTATCTTTTCTAAATCCAGAGCTGGATTTTCCACAGCAGTCTTACAAGCCCTGCTAGCCAGCCCTAATGCTTCTTGACTGCCTCCACCCTTCCTCAGCTTTGGCAATCAACCCAGTTGTGATGACTGCAATAGTGAAACACGAAGAACGTAGTACAGTTGTGTACACTTACCATAAATGTAGATTTTCTAGTGTATTCACTGTTGCAGTCCTGGTTACCCTCCCTCCAGCTCCCTGACTTCTCTATACTTTCTACCTATCCTTTTTTTTATCCATATCTTATAACAATGGTATTTACTTTCTACTGGGGGTGTTCCACACCATGTAATTGCTTCCTATTTTGGGGGCTTCTGACATCTGGGGCAAGAAAAACTGATGTAATGGCGTCGGCTGCATGTTTTATACCCCTGACGATCTGACATCAGGGAAGAAGCAACAGCATCCGACGTAGGAATCCCAAGACTCTGGTATTCGGGCCGACTGTGGGCTACCTGCAGGCAGATAACCCAAGTGTGATGACTGCAACAGTGAATGCACTCAAACATCTACACTTAGGGTAAGTACACAACTGTACTTTATCTCCACAATCTTAAGGGCAACACTCAACAATGTGTGGAATTAGTTCTAAATGACATCACTTGTACTCAGCCGGAAGATGCAGCAAATCTGCTGGCCGATGAATTTAGATCAAATTTCACCCTTCATCACTCCCAGTTTTCCCCCAAAAAATATCCTCCACCACTCCACTGCCAGTTGTCACCAAAAACAGTTTGCCACTGCACTCTCTAAAGCTAAAAACATGGCTTCAGTAGGCAACCTGACAGTATACCAGGTTGCCCCTTAAACAGCTTAAGTCAGGACTTATCAGGTCCATTAGGATCTCTATTTAACCACAGCCTTTTTGTGGCTTTGTCCTGATAGAGTGGAGGACAGCAACTGTCATCCCTCTGCATAAAGGGAGACCATCTACTGTCCTGGAAATTACAGAACCATAAGTTTGATTAGTCTTGTATGTAAGGCCATAGAAAGAATAATCATGGACCTGATAAATAATGACATAGGAGACCTTCAGACACTGGACCCGACCCAATTCGGCTTTGCCAAGGGCAGGTCTTGCCTTCCGAACCTGGTGCATTTCTTTGAAAACATTACTAAGGCCATGGATAAAGGTAAAACAGTGCATACCACCTACGTTGACCTGACCAAGGCATTTGAACACAAGTCCCCACTCAGGTATTGTACATAAACTTACAAAACTGGCCATAAATCCCTGTGTCACCAAATGGATAGCCAATTGGCTCACAGACAGGACATGTGATTAAAGTGGGTGAATCCAAATCCAGCAAGAGGCCAGTTACTAGTGGTATGCCACAGGGCTCAGTACTGGGACCACTCCTGTTTGAAATATATTTCTCTGAAGTTGAGGCAAATGTTGAAGACCTTTGCATGACAAAGTTTGGCGATTACTTCAAGTTGGGGGCACTCATCGAATCCCCCAATGATGTAGATATCCTTCAGGAGGATCTAGATCAGACAAACGATTGGTGCCAGAACCATGGCCTAAAACTTAATGCAAAAAATACATCATCATACCTTTTGGGAAGTCAAATACCCCTGCAAATTACAACATCAATAGCACACCCCTTAGAGTAGACATAGAGGTGAGAGATCTAGGTATACAGATAAGGGTCTATATTAGAATCTCGACTGCTTAGCTTGTCGAACACCCAAATGTCGACAGCTAAACGTCAAAATCTTAAAATCACGAACGGCCACTTACGCATATTTTTTCATTGGGGAAAAATTTGCTTGGCCTTTGCAAATTAAAATAAACTTCCAAACCCTAACCCCCCCCCCCCCCAACTAAATATACCAAGTCCGAGATCGCTCAATGTTGGGGAAAGGGTAAATTCCTGATAACGGCTTAGTGAATTCTTTCCCGATGAAAAAATTTGCGTAGGTGGCTGTTCATGATTTTAAGCGTTTCACCATTTAGCTGTTGACGTTTCGGCGTTCGACAAGCTAAGCTGTCAAGTGTATAATATAGACCCTACAAGACAGATAGTAGCCAGAACTTTGACCGCCATTTGTCCACAATGGTGAGGAAATCTTTTTATGTGGCACAACTTATGAGTAAAGGTATGGCATCCAGATCCAAGGAAATTATGGTCCTGCTGTACTCAGCCCTCATTAGACCAATAATTGAGTACAGTGCCCCATTTGGCATGTACTTGACTAGGCACTTAACAGTAGCTGGAGTGAACTCAGAGTTTCCTGACAAGGAAAATACAGGGTGTAAACAACATGAAGTATGCATGTAGACTAAAAGGCCTATCACTTTACTCTGTCCCCTATTGACTATTAAGGGGTGACCTATGCCTGACCTATGAGACACTCACAAATTCAGCCCTGATGGAGCTACTATACATCCACAAGTCAAACAGCCAGAGGGTCACCTGATCTAGGGATCTTAACTTGGTCAGCGACTCAAACAAAACATGCTGGAAGGACAGATATGTGTCTCAGCAATTGCCTGTTCTTTAGAACAGGCATCCTATTCACATTAAGCACAGCCCTTCTCTGGTCCTCTTTAAACACAGTTTGGATCAATGAATGGGGAATTGCAAATTCACACCTGGGGTAGTGCCTCTTTCCCTTATGGACCGGACAGTCTGTAAGGTCCTCAATGCACAGTCACAAATCCATACCATCTTCTTGTCCCTAGGGGTCATATGTTGGGTAAAATTGGGTTATATTAGCTAGACTTGTAAGGGCCCTTAAGCTGTTAGCCTAGTAATCTCCTGTGAACCTATGAAAAACTCGTACTTAAAATGGAATTGCATTTCATTTAAAATCTCAAGTCTGGTTGAATAGTGAGTTGCTATTACATTGTGTCGAGATTGTATTGTTTCCAAAACTGGAAATGGTTGTTAAAATTTTAGTCTATAATTTGTTTTTGCATTATTATATATTTCATTATTGACTTGAAAACTGTTACTGTATTTCATGTTATAATGGACAGCTTTTGCTAAACAACATTGCTGTTTGTACCTTTTTAAAGCATTTGTTTTTCACTTGCTACTTTATATTTGTGTATGATTTTAACTTTGTTATTCAAGAAATGATTAAGAGCATTAAGACTGTATGTAAGCTGAAAGAGGTGCAACATTCCAAATATGATAGGTGTGAAAGAGTGCTTCAGCACTCCAAAGGTTTCAGCTTCAGATGTAGCTTCAATTGTGATTTCACATATAAAGAGATCTAAAGAGAAAAATGCAAAGGGGACTTATTGCATAGAAAGTGTATATTTTCCATCAAAATCAGTGAAATGGGAAATGAAAGGTAAAAACTAGTTTGATAGGACTGGTTCGCCCTCCTCTAACCATAGTACTTACGTAGGCCGGCAGGACTTGGTCAACTGCACATCAAAAATATTCCCAAGCAGCAGAAGTCTTCCCCTTTGCCTACAGTTCTGTGCACAAAAGGACACTTCTCCAGATTTTGTTTCTCATGAAGTTTCATTCATATCTGTAAACGGCCCCAGTCCAATTTTATTTTCACAGTGCCAGGTTAAATTTAGTATTTTCACAAGGATTTGGATATTTTCATTGTCTCTTCTCTTGGTCACTCACCAGTCCTGTTTTGGCTTTGGTATTCATTGTGTCTTTCTGTTGGCATTGCTCATGGGTTGTAATATGGGAGGTGTTTTTTGGTTGCAGTTGACCCAGTTTTTTTTTTCAGCATAGCCCTTTCATTGTTCCAGTTGTTGGCTTTTTTGTTGGTTGTAGCTGTATGCTAACATGACTGTGCACCTTAATTTACCAGTTCACTTAATCAGTTAGTTATCATGAAGGTTGAATTCTTTGTTTCTGAGGTAAATCTCTGTCTCAGAGTTCCTGGTAGAATGTTGATCTTATGGCAAAATTTGATTCCATCCTAAAGTTGATTTGAATTTGACCTTGACTTCGACCCTCTTCTTTGCCTCAAATTTCTGTCGGTGGTTTCAACACTGAAGTAGGTTTTTTTGCCAGTACCAGCAGTGCTGCTTGGCACCAACCTCATATCTGTTGACAGTGATCATAATTCTCAGGTTCTGTGTCAATAGTATCAATGCCTGTGTGAGAGTTGTCCAGCTTTCTTTGCAACTTTTTTTTTGTTTGTTTTGTTTTGTTTTGTTTTTTAAGTTTGATGTTGATAATGTTGGAAGACAGTACAGGCTTTTACTTGGGCAACCTTGTGGAGGTAGAGTGATCAAACCTGGATTCAATGTCATTAACTATGACCTTGAGCTTGTTTAAGCTGACTGTTTAGAGTTGACCTTCCAGTCCCAATACACATCAAGTCCTTCACAATTTGGGAATCTCTAATGTAAAAGTGCAGTTAGATCTTTGCCTTCCTGTCCTGCTCTGAGGTAAATCCTGGGAATTCTAGGATATTTCCACTTCTAGTTCAGTACCTTCAGTATTGCTGTATCCAGTGTCAGACTCTCGACCCTTTCTTGCTGTCATAATTGCAGGTTGAAGTTACTCAGTGTTACACCATATTTAAAGGAAGTGTTTTGGAAATGTGTGTATATTTTTACATTTTATGTCCTGTCCTTCAGTATACAAAGCCAAATGGAGGTCACAGAGTTTGACTGTGGTTCCCATCTCCTCTGATAATACAAATTAGTGGTGGTCAAAGTTCTTGTTTTTCCTTCTTTTTCTTATATCCCTCATTTTGAAAGTAATCTGCCTCCTGGTGTTTACATTCTGTTGTTTAAGGAGTCTCCACCATCCTTCCAGACTCACCATTTTCTGATCTCAGTATCTCCAAAGTTTTACTTTAGCCTTCCTCCTCCTTTCAGTAGTTATGGAAGGTTTTTGGAACATTTGCATAGATATATTTTATGCTCTCGCTTTTGTTTGTTAGGACTAAGAGAGCAGTTTCACAGTTCAAGATTGTGATCCCCATCACCATCTCATTTAATACAAATTAGTCATTTTTAGTCTTCAGGTATTTCTGCTTTCTTATACCCACAATCTGCAGACAAATGTGACAGAACAGTATATATTTTTGTTGTATTAGAATGACTTAGATGTGTATCAGAAAAGGATAGCCATTTCCATTACCAAAACCCACCTTTCAGCATAATATTTAGCTGATATTGTCATTTTCATTCATTCCTCAATATAAGTGTTTGGATCTGATTCTCTGATCTGACTCTGCCAGTTTTGTTTTGCAATCTAGGATCTGACTCTTGAGCTCATCCCTTTACCCACAATGCTCCTCATTACTGTTTTACCTCAGATCTCGTTTTCACTCTAGTGATCAGTGGGGATTTTCTGCTCTCGAGCTTCTAGATATGGTAAGAGAAATTGAGTCTTAGAAATTTTTCTTGATGTCTTCTTCTTGAGATAGTTTTTTTGTTCCTCTCTTTACTCTATTTAGCATGAGAGTTAATTTCTGTCTTTTTGTTTCTACTATTGGTGTAGATTCCATTTACCATTATTGTAATCTGTCTCTTTATTTACCTCTTCTAAGGTAAATTCCTTTTTGTACCATTGCTGGTATTTTCTTCCTTTAAAAAAAATCTCTTTACTCCTTTTTCTACAATCCTATTGACCTTTTCACTAGGGTTAACTGTGGTATCTGTTCTTGACAGTTTAAATGCATTTCCTGTGGGCATAAGGTAAACAATTCTGATGCCCACAGGGAGTGCATATATTATTTAGGTCCAGCTCATCTCCAGGTTTCATGTGAAATCTGCCAGGGCGCTTAGTGACGGATGAATATCGTAAAATTGATGTTGCTTGCATCTTCTTCTGCTATTCCTTCAACTTCAAGGGCTGAAACCTCTTCGAGAAGTCAAACTATGGAGACCAGGGAGTCGAGAAAGCGTTCCCCTGTACATTCTTCTCTATTGGCCTCAAGTTCTGAGCCACCGATTAAACAAAAGAAGGCCTTGGATCTGACTTCCTTGGATCCAAAACCTACAAAGATTTCAGATCCGACTTCATTGGATCCTTCCACACGTCCTAGATCACCTCGGATCCTGTCCCCCCCCACATATCCCTGGAGCCAGTAGATCTCAGATCCGACTTCATTGGATCCTTCCGCACGTCCTAGATCACCTCGGATCCTGTCCCCCCCACTTTACCCTAGAGCCAGTTTCTCCCACTTTGAGATCTTTGTTTCTAGTGGAGACCCCCTAGGAAGACTTCTCGACCTCCTTCACTGTCTTCTTTCATCAGAGATTCTCAGAGTTTGTTGGAGCAGGACTTGGATAAAATGATGAGAGAGTTTCTTTAGACTCATCCAGATGGGGGGTCCTTCAAGCTCCGTCTCCCATTGGATCTGAGAGTCTATAGCCTTCAGCACACCCTATAATGACTCTTTCTCCAATCTGACCTCAGGTTTTGGAGTTGTTGGATCCAAAGATCCCAAGAACTGGGGTGTCTGACCTGAGTATGTTAATTTTCTTGACTTCGACTACTTCCCTTATCCAATCAGCTTGGGGCAGGATGGATCTCTGAGCCAAAGCATCAGAGTTTGGTCCAGGGGGGATGACTTTGACTCAGAGGATTTCGAAACCGTTGCTTCCCTCGGTACCTTGGTGTTTGGCAGCTCTGATCTGATTCCTTCCTTGGGAGTGGAACCTCGAGGGAGTGAAGTATTGGCTTAGCAGAGAGCTTTGATGCAGAGGGAGATTTATTTCCACTTCCCCCTGCTCTTCTGCTTTCAAGGTAGTGGAAAGGGTTTTCTCCTGTCAGGGAGATTCTTTGGCTGATACCCCTTTGGATCCTATTCCCTTTCCTCGTCAGGACAGAAGACACTGATTTTGATGAAGGCTCCCCCAGTTCTCCTCCAGAAGATGTCTCATTTGTAGACATTTTAGAAATCTTGCACCAAAAAGGTGGATGGCCTTCCCAGAACCCTTCTCAGGACAAATTGGTGTTTCTGGAAGCCTTCGAGTCTGGCCTATCTACATCTTGGTAACCCCCTCCCCTGGGAAATGAGCTTATCAACCTTGTCTCCTGCCAGGCATGGAAGGAGCCGGATACCATAGAGACCATTCTCAAATGGCCTGATAAGATCTTGAGTGCACCAGTGGACAGGCAGCATTGGTCAAAAGAAGTTTCTGTAGATTCCATGGTTGTTGCGGCAGCCACAGAAAAGGAGTTAGCAGAGCAAAGCTCCTCTGTCCATCCCCTAATAGAGAGTCTAGGGCTTTGGACAGATTTGGAAAGTGAGTGTATACTTCAGCGACTTTTGCTTTAAGATTGCTTGCTTTAAGATTGCTGAATTACCTGGCACATGTTACTAGTTTACAGAGGGACTTAATAAAATAATTCTAAACCCGGAGTCCTTGTTGACTGAGGAAGTGAAAGCTCATTATTCATGAGTGGCTACCCTACAGTTTATATCTAATGCTTCCATGAGACTAATCTCTCATGCGACTGAGGGTTCCTTACAGACTGTGGGTACAGGTGTATCCATGAGGAGAGACGCCTGGATGCGCTTGTGTGACTTTGTGGAGCCCTTTAAGGCATCATTTATCAATGCTTCCTTTGATGTAATCTTGTCTATTTGGTCCTACTGTTAGAGGCGCTTTGCCATAGTGAACAAGATGGAAGGACCCTGTCTGCCATAGGAATCTATTTTTCTACTACACAGAGATCCTTTTCTAGAAGTCAACATTGTGGTAAGAAAATGTGGTTTCTTAAATCTCAAGGTTCATAGGTTGGTACTAGGCTATCGGCCCTAGGGCCTATACAAGCCATACCATAACAATTCCCTGGCTATTTCTTCCCACACTATTTACTTCCATGGACCCCAGTCTAGCAGGGCGACTGACATGATCCCCGGGGTGAATTTCCTTTCTCCCATCCAGTCATCAAGGTTCCTTTTGAAGAGGGCCAAAGAGGTCCTCTGCTTGACATGTATGGGCAGTCTATTCCAGTATCTGGGGAGTCTCTGGATCAGGAACCTATCCCTCCAGCATGTTTTGTTTATTGTGATGACAAGATTTAGATCCCTGGAGTGTGTGGCTCTGAGGGATTGGGATTTCTTTAAGTGTAGCATGTCCAGCAGCTCTGGGTTTGACATGGCCTTGTATGGTTAAGCAGAGATCACCTCGGAGTAGATGATATGCGGCAGAGTATAGCTGGAGTCTTTTAAGACGATCAGCATAGGGCATCTGCTTTACGCCTATGATTCTTTTAGTGAGGTATTTCTGCGGCCTTTCCAGTTGTTGCAGATGTCTTGAGAGGTACATACCAAATGGGGCGTTTTATTTTGTAATGGGTCTAATGAGGGATGAGTACAGTGGGACAATGACCTCCTTTTTTCTAGATGAAAAGCCCTTAGTGATGAGGTGTGCCATATAGAAGGATTTCCTGACTGTTGTGGCGATGTGGTTATTGAAGGTGAGACCACTGTTCACCTGTGTCCCTAAGTCTCTTATCACACTTTCGGTGTTTAGTGTACTGCCACCTATGTGATAATTCATGGGTACATGTTTTTTCCCCAAAGGGGATAACTATACATTTCTTGGCACTGAGTTTGAGCCCATGGCTCTGGCACCAAGCATCTGTTTCTGTAATGCCCTTTTGTAGAGTATCCACATCATTTGGGGATTCAATAATGGCTCCCAGTTTGCAGTCATTCTGCGAACTTTGATAGCCAGAGTCCCTTAGTGTTGACCTGTACTTCAGAGAAGTAGATGCCAAACAAGAGAGGTCCCAGGACTGAACCCTGAGGTACTCCACTTGTCACTTGTCTGGAGCTGGATTTGGAGTCAGCTACTTTTACAGTGTGGGTTCTGTCAGTAAGCCAGTTGGCAACCCATCAAGTGATGTAGGGATTAATGCCCAGCTTAGTAAGTTTATCTGTGATTCCAGAGTGGGGGATGGTGTCAAAGGCCTTGGCGAGGTCCAGATAGGCTGTGTGGACTGCCTTACCGTTGTCCATGGCTCTGGAGGCTGATTCAAAGAAGTCAATAAGGTTCAGGAGACAAGATCGGCCCTTCACGAACCCAAACTTGGTGGGGTCCAGTGTTTTAAGGTTGCCAATGTCTTTGTTTATAAATTCCATGATAATACGTTCCATGGCCTTGCAGATCAGGCTAGTCAGACTGATGGGGCGGTAGTTCCCGGGATCCAAGGTGGATACCCCCTTGTGGAGTGGGATAACTGTAGCTGTGCGCCACTCAGTGGGCACGAAGCCTGAGGTGAGGATATGATTAAACATGACACTTAGGTGAGGTGCCATTTCATTTTGTAGTTCATGTGGTATACAGCCCGGGATGTCATCTGGTCCCATGGATGTTGTATTCTTAGCTTTGGAGAGTGCGTTTTTTACCTATGTGGCCGTTATTACTGGAATTTGGCAATCTTCCAGTATTGAGATGGGCCATTTAGGGGGCGAGAGGGGGGTGAAGTTGGCACTGAATCGATCTGCCAGGATATTGGCAATATCCTCGGGATCAGTATATTTAATGCTATTCTGTTGTAGCTCAGAGCAGATCTGAGCATTGCCATTTAGATTCTTGACATAGTTATAGAATGCCTTGTGGTTGTCTTTGGAATCTCTGGCAATTTTATTTTTGTAACTAGCTTTGGATGATTTTATGAGGGATCTCAGCTTCTTACTGAGGCTGGTAAGGGAGTTTTTTGCATCCTGGGATTTTCCTCTTTTCTGCAACAGTTTTTTCCTTTTGTTGTAAAGTTTGTTTATGGCAGGGGACCACTAGATTGGCTTTCTTTTTTTGGAGGAGAGCATCTTGGGTTCTATTTGGGATGGCACGATTCATGCATGAATGGATGTACTCGTACAGTGCCTTAGTGTAGGACTCAGCAGTCGAACGTTCAGTTCCCATCTGCATGGGTGTCATGAAGTTTGTAACTTCTGACTTGAGTAGCATGAAGTTGGCCTTGGAGAAGTTTTTTATGGAGGTTTCCTTACTGGGGGGTGGGGGTGGGATGTTGATGTTAAAGGGACAATCCCAGGGATTTTTTTGTTTTGATTCAGACTTTGTTTACATTTCAGGTTTGCTTTTCTGAGCATGCCCATTTTTGTCTGAGGGAGGTATGATAAACTTACCTCCAGGAAGTTTCCAAGGTTTTAGACAGATTCCATCTCAAATTGCAGTTCTACTGACAACAGCTCTCCATGTGAGCCATTCATTAGTCTAACCTGTGCATTTTATCCATTGAGAAAAGAAGCCTTTCATGCATTTTACGACCAGACTGCTGCAGCTGCTACTCTAGAAAGCACAGCAGTAAAGCAATTCTTGTAAAGGGGCATTATTCTGTTTCTAAAATTAGTTGCTTGCTAGAGTATTTTGTTTACTCTTTAGTGCAGTGTAAGTCACATATTCACACAGAGGCAGGATTTTCAGATATGTTTGTTTGCATACTGGATGTTAGAATTCACAAACTCCAGTGTGGCACTGTTATTATAAGCACTGCTTAGAATTTACAGTTTGTTGTTCTGTACTTTCCCTCCCCCACCCAGAGACTTTTAGTTGAATGACTGGTTTACAATCCACTTGATATGCTATGTAGTCACACTCAGCCTTTGCAGCAGTCAAATTATATCTTGACTATGTGCTGTTTTTTGATAAACTTACATTATCCCAACCTAGGCAATTTTATTTACTTTTGTTTGCTTATGTTTCATCCTTGTTGCCACATGCTTTTTTCCCCTTCACTGTTAATTATTTGTCATATGTTCAGCATTATGTTGCTTATTAGTGCATGTACTCATGCAGACATACATTTATAAGACAGTTTTCCCAAATTTGACAGGGAGCATTACTTTGGACATTCTCATCTTGGAAACCAACCCACTGACATGCAAATATCCTAAGATTCTAGAGTAATACACTCATAACATTACTATATAAAAAGAAAACATGTCAGACAGCTGTGAAATTTAATTGTGTTAATGTACTAAAAGTAATTTACCATTAGCTGATGCCCTTCGTGAATCACACACACAGCACCTGTCTGTATAATATGCATTCCATTCAACTGCATTTTATTTTCTTCCCTGTATTGTGGTAAAATTATTGGATATTTCACTCTTTTTCTGAATATTGCACTGCAGTCGAGTTACACTGGTTACCATTTGAAAGTTGAGGTAAACGTAGTCTTCCTATGTGCATAACAAGCATGTATGCAATATGTAAAGTTTATATTCATGTGGTTGTAAAAACCACAGCCTTACTATGTCATAGTGACCAGTTAGTTATTCAAGCCATTTTTGAATGCCTGCCAAATTTCTCTCAGCTGGATATGTAATATTGTGTGTATTTTATTTAAACTTTGTCTGAACTGCAGCTACTTGTATTAGTGGTATACATCACCTGTACTATTTGAATTTTCATACATTTTCTCAAAATTGCCTTTTTTGTGAATTCGATGTCTGTGTTGATGAGACCACTAACTCCCTTATCAAGATGGAAATAGATAATCATTTAAATAAATAATTGCATGTGTCATTATGTGTTTATCATATGCATTTATTTGGTTATTTGAAATCGATTTGCTGTTTATATGTTGTTTTATATATATATATATATGTGTGTACGTATGTATATATGTATATATAATTTATTTTCTTAATTTGCCATTTGTTAACTGGGTTAGTAAAACTGAGGCAAAAGGCCCATTTCAGTGGTGACCCCATAAGAAAGGCTCACAAAAAATGCATACATACACACACACACACACACACACACACACACACTCACACGCGCGCACACACACACACACACACACACACACACACACAAATCTGTGTCTGAATTTGTGTGTCTCTATGTTTATGTACACAGATGTACACACACCCATACATGTGCTGTGTTGGCGGATATATACATATATACATGCAGACACTCATTCACTGTCATGTATTTTGATTACAGTGACAGTATAAGCTGTTCCTTACAGCCTTCGTTTCAGTGACCATGTATTGCTAGTTTTATAAGTAACAGTTTTTTTTCCCATTTGACATGTGCCGCTTGACAACACTATTAAAAGTGTGAGTCAGACTACAGAGACATAATTTTAACCATCCTTATCTGTAAGGCCATGAACAAATTGTCATGAATCCTATAAATAAGGACATAGATGACCTACAAACCCTTAATCTGACACATTTTGGTTTTGTAAAAGATAGTCCATGCCTGTTAAACCTGACAGATGACTTCGAAACCATAACCACAGGCATAAATGAAGGCAAATATGAGCATACATCCGACCTGGACTTAGCAATGTCCTTTAACACAGTCGCACATTCATGCATCACTGATAAACACTCCCAGTTGAATATAAACCCTTATGTTGTCAGATGGGTGGGTAACTGGCTCACCTTCAGATAACACTCAGTCAACATTCGTGACTTCACCTTCACCAGCACACCTGTCTGCAGTGGGGTTCCACAGGGGTCAGTGTTGGCCCCCTATTGTTTGGCATACACTTCTCAGAAGTTCAGGGCAAACTGACGGCGTGTGTCTAACTTTGGTCATGAATGAAAATTAGGTATAAACATTTAATGGCCAGAAGATGTCAATATACTTCAAAAGGGACTTATACAATTGTTGCCACAGTCATGTACCCAAACTCCGTGCTAATAAAATGCGTTATCCCATTAGGTACAAATGATATCCATGCAGACTACCATATAAATAATAATACCCTAAGTAACAACTCACTATTGATAGAATTGGGAATGCAAGTTGACTGTAGCCTAAATTTAAACCACAATGTGTCTACTCTGGTAACTAAGGCATTCTCCATTGCTCACATCATTAGCAAAGGCATTGCCTTAACAGCAAAACAGGTCATAATTACCCTGTACTCAACCCGCATCAGACTAATAACTGAATACAATGCTCCCTTTGTATTTACCTACCCTCCCACCATCAGCAACTTGAGAGACCCCAGAGATTTATAAGCAAGCAAATTACAGGGTCTCCACCACATGTCATGCACTGACAGACTCAAATAACCGTCACTGTACTCAGTAGCATACAGACTACTTACTGTAGATTTGTGCCCGCCATACACACCAATCTTAGGTTCCAAACCTACATTGAAACTATGCACATCAGCAAGAATAATGGGATAATGGGATAAGGATCACTTGCTTCATGCACCTTATCCGTGGCCGTGACATAAATAGGACCTGCTGGACAGATATGTCTCTCAGAGATTACCACTCCTCCAGAATAGGCAAGCAATTCACATCAAACAGAGCCTCTAGATGAGCCTGTTTACATGTAGCCTGAATGCCTGGATGGGAAACCATAAATTCCTTTCCAGGATTTCACCCATTATGCTCCTAGATATGAGCATCTATTGTTAACTAAGATTTTGTCTTTCAGCTAGATCCTTAATATTGTGTTTCTCTAGTAATATATTGTGTACCCATGTATAGGCTTATAAAGACCTATGGGTCAGTATCCTACTAACCACCAATCAAGCTATCAAGTAACAAGAGTATTCTTTCCTTCATTCACCCAAATTTTTACAGATCGTAATCTTACTTGAGTGTTGGCACACTCACGGAGTATAACCTTCCTGTCCATGTCAAGCAATACTAGACATGGTCTCTATTCAGTATTCTGAATGAATAACCTGCAAATCATTAATCCTCTTTGTGGTATATAGCATGGTTCTTCTGGTCCATAGAGCTTAACTCACTCAGCAGTGCTCGATCTTAGCTGGCTACGCTTATTATCGGTCTTTTGAACTGCATGATTACTAAATTCCGATGAACATCAAACGAATATATAATTACCAGGCATCTTACAAATGTACCAGCTGCATATCGAATATACATCCAGACAACATCAGTCGACTGATGTATGTATTTTTAGAAACCATCTATTTTTAATGTCACTATAAGGTCATTAATATAAGTTACTGCTGACACATTTTTTCAATCTACCATAATTGTGCTACAGATATCTCTCAATTGCAAATGCCCTGCACATCAGTACTCACTGCATAGTTTCGCTTTTCACAGTGTGCTATTTATCCTTTCTCAATAGCCCCTACTGCGATTTACGTACTGTAACACTACCAACTATATACACACATAACATGGTACATGTTGAGAAACATTTGTTTACTTCAGTATGTGATGAAAACAAGCAATAGATGTTCACTGTACTCTCCAAGATACTATGAATTAAACTTACATGTTTAAAATCATTTTAATTTTTTAAACTTATTTCTTTATTCAGCTTTTTATTTGTTGGTGTGCTTATTAATTTCAGACTGATAACCCTGTAAGTGGGAGGCTGAAAGACCCTTTTGAGTCACAACATGAGCTCTATAGAGCAAGACAAAAACACAAAAATGTGAATAGAATAAAGGATTATACCACTTTGCGAAGGAATGTCAAACATTTCGTCTACATGCAGAAGAGGAATTCAAGCAAGATGATATTTGAACAAATGTAAGGACTGGAAATAAGGTCAAACTCAACTACATCTTTACACACAATAATGGCATTATCAAGCACGAAATATTTCTATGTATGTACATATGTGAAATGTCTAAATCTAAATAAGATGTTTAACAGACTGGCTCTATTAAGTATAGAAGGCTCTCTCCATGTTTACTCATTTTGTTAGTTTTATGTGCAATGGTGTTCCTATAATTGAACAGTGTGTATTATAGCTGTCCTTCATTGTCATAATTAATCATCAAATTGTCATTTTGCATCGTTCTATGTCTAGACATCATAGTTATGAAGTAGTGCAATAAATAAAAATAGAAGTTATGTTCTTACCATAACGTTCCATGTTAGTTGTCTTCTTCTCGCCTTCTTCTTGCTGGATGGGTTCGGAGCCGACCTCGGCTCCGACTCGGCCACTCTAAAAGCTCGAGAGTTGGTTCCACCGGCTCGAGGCTCCCCTTATATCCAACAATGCTAGGCGAGAGTTACCTCAGATCTCGTTTGTAAGCTAACCCCAGCTTATAATAGTAACAGAATAACTCTAAACAGAGTCCACCTCTAACAACAGGAGGAAAGAAGGGTGACCTGCATCCTGATCCAGGAAATATGCACAACAGCATATGCCTAAGAAAGAGGTGGTAGAAAGAGAGGTCACAATCACAACTCCTCTAGGTCTGTCCAGGCCAGGGGGAAGGAGGGTGGGACGCAAGAAGAAGGTGAGAAGAAGACAACTAACATGGAACGTTATGGTAAGAACATAACTTCTATATGTTAAGTTGTCTATCTCGCCTTCATTCTTGCTGGATGGGACCGTGTCCCTAGCACCTTATCCCGGGTGGCCTAACGGAACAGACTCCTGAGAACAGTGGAACCAAAATTAGCTCTATGCCTAGAAGCTAAATCCAACTTATAATGAGAAATAAAAGTGTGAGGAGTAGCCCAAGTAGCCGCTGCACAAATGGTGTCAATAGGCAGTCTGTCTTGGAAGGCTAAAGAAGTAGCCAAAGCTCTGGTGGAATGGGCTTTAGGTTTATTAGGCAATTTTTGTTGTCTAATTTCATATACCAGGGAAATCAAAGATGTTAGCCATCTGGATAATGATACCTTTGAAACTGAAAGTCCCTTTCTGCTTTCCGCATAGGAGACAAACAGCTGATCAGATTTTCTGAATTGTTTTGTTCTATCCAAGTAGTACCTCAATTGACGATGAACATCCAGGCAATGTAATTTTTGTTCAGAACTATTGGAATACTCTGGAAAAAAGACAGGGAGGTCAATGCTTTGGTTAAGATTTGATGTCGAAACCACCTTAGGCAAAAAGGACGGGTTAGTTCGTAAGGATACTCTGTCCTTATGAAACAACAGATAAGGAGGACGACAACTGAGTGCTTGAAGCTCTGAAACTCTTCTAGCTGATGTAATAGCTACCAGAAAAAGAGTTTTCCATTATAACAATTTTAAGGAACAGGAGGCTGCAGGTTCGAAAGGGGGAAGAATCAAAGAAGCAAGAACTAAATTTAGGTCCCAAGGAGAAGGAGGATTTCTTATAGGAGGTCTGAGAAGAAAAACTCCTTTCAAAAAGGCTTTGCAGAGTTTGTGGGACATTAGGGCAGATTCAGAAATACCCACATGAAAGTTAGAAATAGCTGCCAATTGAACTTTAAGTGTAGAGGGAGATGAACCTGCATGGAAGAGTTCAGCTAGAAAATCAAGGACTAGTTGGATGGAAGCGGTGAAAGGGTCTATGTCCTTTCCTTGTGCCCAATATGAGAAGCGTTTCCACTTACTCAAATAAATCTTTCGAGTGGAAGATTTATGTGAAGCTATCAATATATCTCTAACAGAGTGAGATAATTGAGGAAGCCTGGCTAAGGTTGGAACTGGAGGAACCAAGCAGTGAGGTTCAGAGAGGGGAGGGAGCGATGAAACTGACCCGACTGATGGATCAAAAGATCTGGAACTAGGTCCAGATTCCACGGTCGCTCCAAGAGAAAACGATGTAGAAAGGGGAACCACACTTGTCGAGGCCAGTAAGGAGCAATGAGGATCAAAGAGGCCTTCTGAGCGATAGCTTTCTGAATTACTTGAGAGATCAGTGGGAAAGGAGGAAATGCATACAGAAGTCCCCGGGCCAAACTTGGACTAGAGCGTCTCTGCTGGGTTGGCCTGGTAAAGGGAATAGAGTGAAATATTCTCTGCACTTGCTGTTTTGGGGAGTAGCAAAAAGATCGCAGCAAGGCTGACCCCACTTGAGAAAAATTTCTCTCACTACAGAGTCTTTCAGAGACCACTCGTGAGGCATGAGAATAGCTCTGCTCAACTTGTCCGCAATGTGATTGGACTTCCCGGGGATGTGCGTTGCTATCAGAAAACGCTGAGAAGAAATCGCCCATTGCCAAAGTCTGAGTGCTTCTCGACATAGGGGGTATGATCTGGTTCCGCCTTGTTTGTTGATGTACCACACTACAGACATATTGTCTGTCTGGATTGCAATTGTTCCCAAGGGAAGAGAGTCTTGGAGGGCTTGCAACGCTAAAAGCACTGCTCTCATCTCCAGAACATTTATGTGCAAGTGGCATTCGTTTGGTTGCCATGTGCCCTGGACTGTCCTGCCCTGATAATGCCCCCCCCACCCGATCAGGGAGGCATCCGTTGTCAGTGTAGCAACCGGAGGAGGTGGAACAAAGGGTCTTCCCGACAGGAGCTGGGGGGAAGACATCCACCACATGAGATGCTTTTTGCACGCCTGCGTGATCACAATGGTGTGAGACATTGGAAGTTCCTGGTATGACCATTGAGTAAAAAGCATCCACTGAAGGATCCGCATGTGGTATCTGGCTAATGGAAGGAGAGGTATGGCCGCTGCCATAATTCCCAACACCTTTAGAACTAACCTGGCTTTGATTCTGTTGTTGAAAAGGAGTGATACCAATTTGTGAATGTCTGATATCCTTTGATGTGTTAGCCTTGCAGACATGTTTGTCGTATCTAGATTTGCGCCTATGTAGGTAATAGTACGACAAGGCGACAAAACAGACTTTTCGCAATTTATTGAAATACCCAGCTTTTGACAAACGCGAAAAGTGTAATCTCTGGCCATCAGAAGGAGATGCTTGGTGGGAGCTGTGAGGAGCCAGTCGTCCAAATATGGAAACACCTGGAATCCTTGTCGTCTCAGGTGAGAAGCTACCACTGCCATGCATTTGGTAAACACCCGGGGGGCAGTGGTGAGACCAAAGGGCAGGGCCCTGAACTGAAAATGACTGGTTCCTAGCCTGAAGCGGAGGAATCTTCTGGAGCGTCTGTTCATTTTTATGTGATAGTACGCATCCCGAAGGTCTATAGAGCACATCCAGTTTCCTTTGCCCAAAAGGGGAAGGATGGATTGCAGCGTGACCATCCGAAATCTTGTTTTCTTGACTGATTTGTTCACGACACTGAGATCCAATATCGGTCTCCAGTCCCCTGTTTTCTTTGGAACTAAAAAGAACCTTGAGTAGATTCCGGATCCTTGTTGGTCTGCTGGCACTGGCTGAATTGCTCTTTTGCAAGCAGTTTTGAAATTTCCAAAGCTGCTAGATCCCTTTGAGCGGGTGGAACATCTGGAAGGGATTTTTGACTGATTTGGAAAGCGAAGAAAGGGGATAGAATAGCCTTCGAAATGATGGACTGTACCCATTTGTCTTGAGTCAGGGATAGCCAGGCTTCTGGGTACAGTGACAATCTTCCCCCGACTGCCTCCGAAGATGGGCAGTCGGGCAACACCTCAGGGATGCTGAAAAGGCTTGTCAGGGAAGGCTTCCCGATTGCCCTGGTTCTGCGGACCCCCCCTGCCCCTAGGGCGACGTCTACCATTGTTATTCCCACCTCTGCCTCTGGTGGGAAAACGACTCTGTGCGTCAGGTGAAGTCCCTTGAGATTGTTTACGGAACCACATCTTTCCACCCTTCTGGCCTTTGGGGTAAGGCCTGGAAGGAGTAGAAAAACGGACTCCGACGGCAGAAAGGGTCTTGCCATCAGTCTCGCACCTAGTCAGGGTTTCTTTCACTTGAGGACCAAAGAGAGATGATCCATCAAAAGGGGAGTTCGTGAAAGACGTCTTGAAAGGGTCCGCAAAATTGCATAGCCGCATCCAGGCGTGCCTACGTAAGGCTACACCTGTCCCTGCGGCTCTGCTCGCTCCATCAGCCGCGTAAGAAAGAAGGCGCATGGAGGAGTTGGTTATGGAATTAAGGGTAGCCAGCTGCGTGTTCATCCTGTCTTGGAAACCCGCAGCTGTAGGATCCTTTAACATTTCACTCGCTTCCTTGATCAAGTCCCTTTGAAGACGAGTAAAATGGCACAGGTAGTTCAGCGAACGCATGGTAAATGTCGCTGAGGAGAACATCCGCTTCCCGTACCTATCCATGGACCTAGATTCCTTGTTAGGTGGATGGACAGGTACTGAAGGATCAGCTAGTTCCTTCTTTGTGGCAGCAGCTACCACCATAGCATCCACAGAAACTCCTTTTGTTAAAAATTTTTGTCTGCTGGAGCTGTTATGAACTTAGAGGGCCTCCTGGGAGTGGGGTCCACTGAATCAGGAGCCGTCCATGCCTTCTTAGCAACCACCTGCATGAGGGGGTCGAAGGGGGGGGACACCCAGGAGGTGGAAGGACGAGAGCCAAACGCCTCAAGATACACAGATTCGTCCTCCGAAGGGTTGAGGGCTGGCCAATTTCCCCTCTGTTTCAGGATCTCCAGAATGTCTGCAAATGAGACATCTTCAGAAGGGGAACGGGGGGAACCCTCAGAGTCATCCAAATCTGTGTCTGACATGATGGACTCAGGTGAGTCAATGTGTTTCCTCTTACACTTCCTCTTCCGAGGGGGCTCTTCTGCCAAATCAGGAGAGGCCTCGGAAGAGGATGAAATCCCCACAGGGGGCTCCGGAGGAGTTGGCTCTCTGCGGTCCAGGATGAGGGAGTGAGTCGACTTAGCCTGAGGCACCATAGAGGGAGGGGCGGACGGAACCGACTGTGGAGTAGAGCCAGGCTCTAACACACTCCGCATGACCTCGAATGCACCCCCGTCAGGCAGAGCCAGAGGTCCCCGCTCCGAGGAGCTAAGAACCCCCCTCGGCACCGACAGTGATGGCTCCGAGGCCGATGTCGGAGCCGAACTCACCAGCGCCGAAGCCCCGAGAGGGAGAGGGGGGTCGGACAAGGGTCCGATGCCACTCACCCCCTCGGAGCCGACGAGGGAAGTCCGGCGCCGAGATTCTTCCAAGGAAGAAATTGGAGCCGACGACGGAGCCGAAGACAATTGTATCGGCTCCGACGTAATCACAGTCTCGGTTCCGACACGACCCGGCTCCGAACTCAAGAGAGTCGAAGGAGGAATATGTTGATGGACCGGGGCAGGCATCGACTGATGAGTCGGGCTCTGAAGCATCTGGGCCAGTGCCTCGGACTTAAGTAGTCGACTCACTACCCTCTGAAGGTCATGATCCGACAGCCTCGATGACCTAGAGGAGTGAGACCTATGGCTCCGTTCAGACAGCAGGGGAGATCCTGGAGCCGAATGAACGGAGCCAAGGGATGGTGACCTGGACCTCTTCCTAGTTGTCGGCTCCGAAGGTCTGGTCGGAGCCGACACGTGAACTTCTATTGCCTCGGCTCCAGCCGGAGCCGAGGGGGCCACAGAAACTGTGGACTGAGACTTATCGGCTCCAGCCGGAGCCGATGAAGGCAAAGGTTGAGAAACCTTAGGTCTCGGCTCAATAGCCGGAGCCGAAGACCTAGATGCCTTAGAGGGCTTCCCTGTTGAAACAGACAGGGAATCCTCTGGCTTAAGTAAGCCTCTAAGAATTAATTTATTCTTTCTTTCCTGCAGGACCCTGGGGCTGAAGCCATGGCACACAGCACAGGAGTCGTGCAGGTGCAAAGGCCCCAGACAATAGACACAAGAAGTGTGAGCGTCTGTCAGAGACATTTTCTGACAGCACGCATCACACTTCTTGAATCCGGAGACCTTTGCTTCTTTTGACATTTTTGTCTAAACAGGTGTACACAAACACGCACACAAACACACTAGTTATACCCTGTCAGATTAATACAATAAAAGTAATAGTAGTACTAGTAATTTAAACTACAATAAACTACAATAAACACACACACTCCACTAGGGATGGAAAGGCCTATAGGCCCAAGGGAAGAACCAAAGGTTCTTGGGGAAAAGAAACGGAAATTTTTTTGGGTAGGGTATAAAAGTTTTCTAACCTACTCTAAACTAAGTAAAAATATTAAATTAAGGGGGTTTTTAAGACTAATTTCACAAGAAAATAGTACTCACCAAGAACCGGTAGAAACAACCAACCTCGAAGCTGTAGCGGCAAACGAGATCTGAGGTAACTCTCGCCTAGCATTGTGGGATATAAGGGGAGCCTCGAGCCGGTGGAACCAACTCTCGAGCTTTTAGAGTGGCCGAGTCGGAGCCGAGGTCGGCTCCGAACCCATCCAGCAAGAATGAAGGCGAGATAGACAACTTAACATCTATTACTTCACATGGCACTTGTCTGTCTGCTTACTTAATTTAGTGTGTAAAATTAAATTAAACTAGAATTTAACATGGAATGTGTGTGTCTATTTATATATGAATAAAGTTGTACTGACCAGTTCTAATTACACACAAAAAAGTCTGTCTAGCATACAGGAATATACATGCAAGAAAAGCCATTAATTTCTTGTTATTTCATGACATTTCAGTTATAACTGAAGCCATACCACTCAACCTTATAGCACAGACAGAAAAGCCTTGACAAGATAAGAGTAGACAACACTAACTTTACTCAAAAATGTTACACTACAGCAATAGGGTAAAGTAAAAGACAGAGTACATATCATTTGATCATGACTACTCTGTATGCTAAAGACGCTCTCTATGATATTGATGTTGGGGTCTATGTTAAATGTTGCAACATCAAAAATGGCAAACATTACATGGTGGAGAACAAAGGTTCAACATTACCATGTTCCAACATCAAATAAAAATAAAAAAAGAAAAAAAAAAGTTTTAAGAGTGTGACTCAGGGGCAAGCCACCCTTCACCAACACACCACCCCTACTTATATACACCGACTACGAGACCGCACTTCATTGCAGAAAATGGAAATTCTCCCTATCTGCACTGTACGGCCCCATTCAAAGTCAGTCTTCAAAGACTTAAAATTTCAAACGTTTGCTCTCAAACATATAAAGTACGAAATTTTGAGCGTTCAAAGATTTGTCTTAGACACTGATGTTGAAAAAAAAAAACGACATGCACTGTCTCTTGACATCCGATCACCAGATAACACACGTAATTACCTTACACTTGCATAACTCAGGGTCTTCTTCATGTACTAGCCATAGGTAATAACTGCAAACACTCCTATACACACTTCCTCTTTTCCTACCTAGCGTCTTTTAACACTACTAGTCAATGAAGCTGATGACAATCTTATTTTAACTATAAGTGCTGCATGCTCTGTCAGTTTACTGTGTATTCCTATCTATGTATGCCACCACCATACATGATCACCACCAAACACTACAGTGAACTATATTTATAAAACAGTTAAACCATTATTGTTTCTACTGCTGTATGTTCTATACTAGCAAAAAAAGTCAGGGCTCAATGCTGGTTCTGCTAAATGTATAATTTCACCCAGCCAAAAACATCCATCTAACTACAATTTTTGTCTGTTATGTTGATGTTGTACTCTACAATTCTCTATGGCTCACATAGGTTCTTAGGTTCATACTACCCTGGGGCAATTATAAGCCTAGCCCGATTCTGTATGGCTTACGCCACCCCTTGATTTGAGTATACTTTGCCCTTTTTAAGGTTTAGTTTACTGTGCCTCTGTCTAATAGTGACACGGGAGTAATCCCTGGGACAAACCTACGATCCTCCATCCACCTATCGAGATTCTTCTTGAAGAGATTCAGTGAGGTGCTCTGCCTCACATGAACTGGAATTCTATTCCAGAGCGAAGGAAGCCTCTGGGTTATGAACCTGTCTCTCCAGCAAGTTCTATTTATTTCTCTGCAGAGGTTCAAGTCCCTCGAACATGTGGCTCTAAGGGATTTATATTTACTGAGGTGGAGCATGTCCATTAATTCTGGATTTGACATAGCTTTGTATGTCAGGCATAGATCGCCTCGAAGTAGGCGGTATGCAACTGAGTAGAGCTGGAGTTTTTTTAACTGAGCAGCATATGGCATTTGTTTGAGACCCTTGATCCTCTTGGTCAGATACTTTTGGGGTCTTTCTAATTGCTGCAGGTGTCGGGTAAGGTACATCCCAAAAGGGGCATTGTATTCTATGATGGGCCTGATGAGGGATGAATAAAGGGGCACGATTACCTCTCTTGATCTAGATGTGAAACCCTTCGTGATGAGGTGGGCTATGTAGAAGGTATTTCTAACCACTTTGGCAATGTGGTTGTCAAAGGAGAGAGATTGCTATCAACTTGGGTCCCCAGGTCCCTAATAACTTTCTCTGTACTTAATGGGTTTCCGCCTATGTGGTAATTTGTGGGCACATTGTTTTTGCCAAAAGGTATGACTATACACTTTTTGGCATTTAGCTTTAAACCATGGTGCTGGCACCAGTTATCTGTCTCTGTGAGACCTTTTTGAAGGATGTTTGTGTCAGCTGGAGAGTCGATTATGGCGCCCAGTTTGCAGTCGTCTGCAAACTTAGTGAGCCATAGTCCTCCCACATTTGCCTGCACCTCGGAAAAGTATATACCGAACAAGAGTGGTCCCAGGACAGAACCCTGTGGGACACCACTTGTGTCCGGTTTTGAGTCTGACATGGCTCCAGCAACTCTCACTCTGTGGGTTCTGTCTTTGAGCCAGTTTGCGACCCATCTTGTGACATAGGGGTTTATATTTAAGCTGGATAGCTTATCTATGATGCCCAAGTGGGGTATTGTGTCAAATGCCTTTGCAAGGTCCAGATAGGCTGTGTGGACTACCTTCCCTTCATCTATGGCTTTGGTGACTGTTTCGAAGAAGTCAACCAGGTTCAAAAGGCAGGATCTGCCCTTGACAAAGCCGAACTGGGTAGGATCTAGTGTCTGTAGGTCCCCAATGTCTTGGTTTATGAGCTCCATGATGATCCTCTCCATAGCCTTGCAGACTAAGCTAGTCAGGCTTATGGGGCGATAGTTTCCAGGGTCCATAGAGGCTCCACCTTTGTGGAGTGGGACCACTGTTGCTGTACGCCATTCTGTGGGCACATATCCTGTAGTGAGGCTGAGATTGTATAGCTGTTTTATTTGAGGGATTAGTTCCTCTTGGAGTTCATGTAGGACGCAACCCGGGACGCCATCTGGTCCCATGGAAGCAGTGTTTTTTGCTTTGGAGAGGGCAGCCTTCACCTGAGCATCAGAGATGTTTGGGAGGCAGCCCTCTGCCAGGATAGATACTTGCTCTTTTGGGGGGAGGGGTGGAGAAGTTTGCACTGAACCTGTCTGCCAGGATATTGGTGATGTATGTCTGTGGGTTCAGTGTATTTTTTGTCATTTAGAATCAACTCAGAACAAGTCTGGGAGTTGCATCACAGG
Organism: Protopterus annectens; assembly: GCF_019279795.1. Taxonomy (NCBI): domain Eukaryota; kingdom Metazoa; phylum Chordata; order Ceratodontiformes; family Protopteridae; genus Protopterus; species Protopterus annectens. The sequence goes on from NC_056749.1 coordinate 302,286,474, forward strand.
TTCCTAACATAACTGAAAAAAGCCTTATGATTGTCTTTGATGTCCTGTGCAATTTTTCTCTCGAAGCTGGCCTTGGAGGATTTTATGAGGGATCGTTATTTTTTGCTAGTACTAATCAGAGATGCCTTCCCTGTTAGGGATTTTGCTCTATCATGTAGTAGCTTCCTCCTTCTGTTGTGCAGTTTATTTATGGCAGGGGTCCACCAGACTGGACACCTGCCTTTGGATGATTGGATCTTGGTTTTGTTTGGGATAGCATGATCCATGCATTACTGGAGATGTCCGTAGAATGCATTTGTATAGGATTCGGCAGTTTGGGCCGTAGTTTCCACTGGCCCTGGGGCCTTGAAGGATTCCACTTCGGTTTTGAGAAGTGAGAAGTTTGCTTTTGAGAAGTTTTTCACTGTGGTTTTCTGGGCTGGGGGTGGGGTCGGGATGTGGACATCCAGTGAAATTAATTTATGGTCTGATCTTACCAATGAGAGCTATACTTCTGGTGTGGAGCATAGAGTCCCCATGTTGGTAATGATCAGGTCTAGTATGTTGTCCCCTCTTGTGGGAGTGGTGACTAGTTGTTCCATAGCATTTGAGTTTATAATTTCCAGGAACCTTTGGGCTAAGGTGCTGGGGCTTGAGTAGTGCTCCCAGTCAATGTTTGGGTAGTTGAAGTCGCCCAATATAATGGTGTTCTGAGAGATCTTCATGTTTTCCAATGTTTTCAGGAAAGCTGAGTAGGATTCCTGACTTTGAGAGGGTGGTCTGTAGGATGCTATAAACTGAAAAGCAGTCTTGCCCACTGTTAGTTGCACATGGATGGTCTCCGATACTTTGTGCAATGCCACTAACCTGGAGGTGTGAATATCCTTGATAAATATGGAAACTCCCCCTCCTTTTGTGGTTCGGTCCGGGTTTTGGGGCCGAAAAGCATGATATGAGGTATAGCCTGGTAGTGCTGGGGTGCTCTCGGGAGCCTTGAACCAGGTTTCTGTCACTGCACAAACATCGATGTTCTCCATACTGAGGAGAGCTTCGAGTGCATGCATCTTGAGGTTAAGACTTCTGGCATTAAGCAGCATTACCATTAGTTTCTTGTTCCTTGTGCTGTCTATGGGGGTGGGTTTGACTTTTGAGCCTTGCCTAAAAAAGGCACTATAGGGGTGGCAAGAGCCTTTGCCAATATCCAAAAGCCCAGTGGTGACAGGTGCAAGCCATCCCTAGCAAAGCAATGTGGCTTGTCGAGCATGTCATCCCAGGCTGACGGACACTGGATCCCCTTTGAATGACACCAAAATTTTAGCCAATTGTTAAAATCGATCATTTTGTCTTTGTACTGTGGCATCATTCTATGTGAGGGTAAGATGCTGCTCAAGGTCAGGGTCATACCAGCCTGGGCTACATGATCAGAGAGCTCCTCTATGTCTCTTTTCATGTAGTCCAGGGAGGTACGTCTCAGGTCATTCACACCAGCATGTACAATGACTGAGTCATATTTGTATTTGCTTTGGAGGGACCTGAGTGCTTGCGTTATGTGGCGGATCCTAGCACCTGACAGGCAGCTCACCGTGACCTTCTCTTTATTCAGCCTGGTGAGCGTGACGTCACTATGTCTGACAATAGAGTCACCTATTACAAGAGTATCAGGTGTGTTATTCAGCCTTAAGGGCTGTGGCTGCTTGGCACACTGACTTTGTGGGCTATGTGTTGTGCGTGTTTTGTTTTGAAGTAGCGTTTGCTTGGATGTCTGCTTTGGAGGTCTCTGTTGCTTAGGTAGATTTTTATTTAGAGCCTCCGAGTATGTTTTTGTGTATTTATGTGTTTGGCTCGCTGATGTGGTGGTACTATGTGATACTGGAATTGTGTTGTGTGAGGTTACCTTCTCCTCCTGACTGGTTACACCAGTTTTGAGATGAGAGAGCTCAGCCTCCAGTTTGGCTAAATAGTTGCATCTCTCACATATATTTGAATCTGTTTGGAGGAGGAGAGGGTTGTCCGTGTACATGAGACAGTTGTAACATTGCCTCAAAATTCCCATATTCACCAGCTGGACTGGAGAGGAAACCATTGACTGACCTTTGGACATGCTAGAGTAATATAGGAAAACTGAATTTAAGATGGACCAATAGAGGACAGGGTAATCGTAGAGAGTATAAGAGTAAGTAGTGCTTATGGTTTAATAGTGCTCACTTGTAGGATTACTTAATTGGACCAGAGAAAGGCCTTAGAATGAGAATATGGTGCTTAAATTGAGAGATAGAGCAGTTCTAAGGGAAAAAGTGAAGAGCAGACTTTGCGGAGCCAGGAATAGTTTAAACCCAATTAGGTGGCACTGCCCGCTGTTGCGCTATGCACAAAAACACGCAAAACCGCGCAAAAGGGGGTTTTAAGAGAGGAAGATGAAGGAGTTTTGAATTGACCCAAAATGGCCAATAAAACTACAGTTTCAAGTCAGTAACCACTCCCACAGGGGCAGGCGGGCTGCTCAATGTTTTTCACTGCCACTGATCAACAGAGAGACTTCCCTTTAGCCCAAGCAAAAAATGGCCTTCAAGAAACTTACAAACATTTCAAGAACAGCAAGCCTGTAACTGAACTTTTTTAAATTTCAGAAAAGTGGGGAAAAAGCAATATTTTTCTGTTTTTTTGTTTTTTTCAGAGATAGCAGAGGTTCACAAGTATCAACAAGTTATAACAGTGCAGTAAATGACCCCACACAAGAGTGCTAGGCCAAACACAGATAAAATGCAACTTTTGAGAAAAAAACGATTTTAAAAATAAGTGCAAACAGGAAATTCAGTAAACAGCTCTAGGTTGTGCTCTAAATACAGTTGCTAATGCAGAAATCAAGTTTAACAAGCCAGAAAATGCTCAAAATAGGCAGCTATGCAGAAAAAACTTAGCAAATAAACAGAGGAAAAATACTTAAAATCTCAAAAGTGGCTCCTTTCTTATCTCAGCATTTTCTCCTCTTGGTGGGTGCTTCACCAACAGCCAACAAGCCTGAAAAGATGCCAAAAACAGTGGGGCAACCAGTTTTTAAGAGAGGAAGATGAAGGAGTTTGGAATTGACCCAAAATGGCCAATAAAACTACAGTTTCAAGTCAGTAACCACTCTCACAGGGGCAGGCAGGCTGCTCAATGTTTTTCACTGCCACTGATCAACAGATCATCAAGAGGAAAAATACTTAAAATCTCAAAAGTGCATCATTACTATTATTGTGTTGTACTGTATGCTGTATATACGTACTGTGTATTTTATGTCTGTATCTGTATTTAATAATGTATTTTTTTCATATCTCATATACTACTGTATACAGATTTACTCCCTGGGCCTCCGCTATCAATGTTCAACTCTTCCCAGCTGGACATTTTCCCAGTAAACATTTGTTAAATAAATAAATAAAAATACATAATAAATGACTACTTATTACCTAGGAAATACCCTCTACCACTTATCACCAAAACAAGGAAAGTTCAGAACACCGAAATGCACCATATTCAAAATCCCGGTGTTACGTGATTATGATTTAGCACTTTTGGTGTTCCGCTGTGGCTGAGTATGCATGTGTAAGTGTATTTGTGAGGGGTAGTTCTGTTTGTAAGTGTGTGTTGTGACTGTGGTGTGTGTGTGTCTTTGTGTGACAGACTGTAGTGTGTGGGTGTGAGTTTGTCTTGTGTGTCTGTTTGTTCGATCTCAGAGTTAGAATATTACAGTGGTGTGGGTGTGGGGTGCAGGGGGGCTTGCCCCTGCCTATTTGTAGTGTAGGGTGGTGTGGTTGGTTGCTTGTGGCAGTTCTGTATGTATTTTTGTATGTTTTTGATGTGTGTACTATACAAACGTGGTTGTCTGTGTTATGGGGTTTCATTGTTTAGGTCTCTGTGTTTGCATCTTCGATGAAGTTTTTGTTGTTCTGAAGTAGACACACACGCGTATATATATATATATATATATATATATATATATATATATATATATATATATATAAAAAACACATATATACAGATGTAAGATTATAGGAGATTACTAGGCTACTGGCTACGGAGCGCTTACGACCCTATCCAATAATTTTTCCTGAAAACAAAACTCCATTCAACACCAGTTCCCCTGGCCAATGAAGGATATGGCTTCAACCCCAAGGACAAAAAGCTGGTTTTCCATCCACTTATGAAGGTTGGACTTGAAGCGTGTCATCGAGGTACTATGTTTGATGTGTCTGGGAATTGTATTCCAGACATGGTGCAGCTTCAGTGAGATATATCACATATTATAATTTGGACTTTTGATACGGTAATGCGCATTCAGTTACACTAACAGATATGGAGCATCTCTGCTAGGGCAGGCACTCAGATTGCCTTGTAAGCAAGACACACATCACCTCTGAGAAATTTGTATGTTGCTGAGTGAAATGATTCTTATCTAAGGCCATCCACTCAGTTTCTGAGGTACTTATGTGACCTTACCATTTGGTGCAGGTAAACTGTAGAGGCAACAAATGGTTCCTTATCAATAATTAATGGCCTAATCAAACAGGACTACAGACATGTAATAACCTCCTTTTTTTGGATGCAATACCTACAATTATGAGCTGAACCAAATACAAGGCGTTTCATTAGTACAGCTGCTCCCTGATGGTCAAATATTGAAATTGTTGTGAACCTGAATACCCAGATCTCTCAACACAGGTTGAGGTCTTAGGGTTTGCCACTGATGTAGCGGTATTCAGTAGGGACCATATTTTTTAAGAATGGTATGCTAACAGAGTTTCTATCATTTAGCTAAATGCGATTATTTTGGCACCAGTCATTTCTGGCTGTGAGACCCTCTTTCAGTTTATTAACAAAATTGGGTGAGTCACTCACAGTGCCCATTTGGCATTTGTTCACAAAACTGAACAGCCGACGCCATTTAGTCATAGCCTGGAATTATGACAAGGCGGTAGCAAGCAGTATACATCCCAGTAAATATTACTCGGGAACAACAATAGTGGCAGTTCTTCTGTCATTGGCGTCGGAACCTTTTCCCACCGTTTTTGTCCTATGGTTGAGCCACTTTTTGATCCACCTGATCAGACCATTCTTTCATCCTACTTTTGTTAGCTTTTAACTGGTGCCATACTATGGGATTGTGTCAAAGGCCTTGGCCAAGTCAACTGCATGCTGTATATACTCACTTTGCCTCATCCAGGTCCTTGGTGAAATGTCTTAAAGAAGAAACCCGGTTCAACTGGCAAGATCTGCCCTTAACAAATCCAAATTGTGTGTGGTCAAGTGTTAGGAGATTGCTTATGTCCTTGTTCATCACATCCTGATTAATATGGACAATGACTTTACACATCATACTTCTCCTGGTTATGTTGCAATATTGTATAGGGTCATTAGCGGCACCACCTTTCTGCGAAGGGGTGACAGTGGCAACTCTTACACGCTGCTTGAATTAAACCTGTATTTTGTCTGTGATTGAAATGGGTGCTCAGTGGTGAGTCTAGTTCTGGCTGGAGATGGTTAAAAATATGTCATAGGATACCATCAGGTCTCAAGGAAGTTGTGTTTTTTTACGTGGATAGCCCAGTTCACACTACATTGATTCATATGTGAGGCATGGAAATTGAATCATGCATGTCTAATGGTCCTTTGGGTGTCGATGGGGGTTTAATGCTTGTACTCAACCAATCCACTTTCCGGTTGTCTACATTAACACGATCAGTATGAGTGGTGCTGTTAAGTACTACTTGTGAACAAACCTTGTGTTTTCCATGGAGTGCCAATGATGAAACTGAAGAAGGCTAAGTGCTTTCCTTTATTTTATGTTATTTTATATTCATATTTGGTACTGCAGTTCATCACTAGTCATCTCATTTGCTTGTTGAGCCTAAGGATGCATTTTTTCCTAATTTGGCAGTTCCTCCTATTTGCACATGGACAACAGTTGCTTCCTTTTGTTGTAAAGCCATTTCATAGAAGATGTCCACCAGACAAGTTACTTTTTACTTGAGGAACAGGTTTTGCATCTTTTTTTTATGAATGACTCCATGCAGTTGTACAGGTTGATGTAAACTACATTGACGTACTCTGTTAAGCCATTCATACCATCCCTTAGTAGGTTATATTCATCTTTTGATATTTTTTTAGGCCTGTTATAGCTGTGGTTTGTACTACAGAAAATTTCAATGAGACAGACTGATCATCTGAGATCAAAGGACAGGAACATTCTATGTGAGTGGCACCTCGATTGCCCATGTTGGTGATAACCCTGTCCACAATCTTATCTAACCTTGTGGTTGATGACACCAGCTGGTCTACTTTGTTAGAACTGATGGACAAGGAATCAGTGTGTAATTGAATTACTGTAGGAGTACTCCATCCAGTCTCTGGTGAGGTTGTTGAAGTCACCAAGGCTTACAGTGTTTGGTCATACCATGTTGGAGTCAACTAGATCATTTATGAGGAGTGGGTGTCGAGAGTCATGCAGTAGGGTCTATATAGGCCTGTAACTTGAATTTGTGTATAGCCAACTGTCAGTTGCACCTGTAATATTTCCAGCCCGTCATGCAGGCAAACCATTATGGAGGTGTGGCTGTCCTTAATGTAGAAAGAGACTCCTCTGCCTGTACTCCATCTTACCTACTTTTGCCTTTGGAATGTCTACAATCAAGCATAGTATGGTAAGACAAGGGTGCTCTCCACAGGCCTACACCAAGTTTCATAAGCTCATGAAGGTCTGCAACTTTCGGTGCAAGGAGACCCTCCCATGAGTGCATCTTCCAGTTAAGGATCCTAGAATTAGTCAGCACCAATATCAGTTTACTTTCTCACAGATATTTTCTGCTATAAGATTAGTCTTAGACACATTGCATAAAAAGGACACAATGGTGGAATGAAGGAAGAGTATTCTCCATGATCAGGAAATCCACACACTCATCTAGATAATCTATATATATTATATGTTATATACACACACATATATATATATATATATATATATATATATATATATATATATATATATATATGTATATGTATATATATATATATATATATATATATATATATATATATATATATATATATATATATATATATATATATATATATATATATATATATATATATATATATATATATATATACACATATATATTTATCTATAAATACATTGGTAACCTCCTAACTCTGGATCACATCCAGTTCAGATTTGTGAAAGTAAGATCATGCCTCCTGAAGCTGACCGACTTCTGTGAGGTACTCACTAAAGCAATAGACGAGGGTAAGGTGGTTCACAACGCCTATCTTGACCTTGCCAAGATTTCAACCACTATTCCCGTTCCGCAACTATAGCTAAACACACTAAACTAGGTATAAATCCATACTTCACAAGATGGGTTGCCAACTGGCTCACTGGCAGAAAACATACTGTAAAAGGTGCAGACTCAGAATCTGATTTAAACTAGTCACAAGTGGAGTACACACGTTTTGGTCCTGGGACCTCTCCTGTTTGGTATCTACTTCTGTAAAGTACAGGCTAACACATAAGGCCTCTGGCTAATGAAGTTCGCAGATGACTGCAAACTAGGAGCCATACTCAAGTCAACAAATGATGTGGACATCCAACAGAAGGGCCTCGCTGAGACAGATGCCTCGTGTGAGAGCCATGGCCTCCAGCTCAATGCGAAAACGTGCATTGTCATTCCCTTTGGTAAAAACTCTATAGCCATTAACTACCACATATGTAGCAATCTACTTAACACCAAAAAAGTGATAAGAGACCTTGTGACCCAGGTGAACAGTAGTCTCTACTTTGATAGTCACATCGCCACAGTAGTCAGGAAGTCCATCGTCGTGGCACACTTCATCAAAAAAGGGTTTTCATCCAGGAAAAAAGATGTCATTGTTCAACTCTACTCAACACTCATTAGACCCATTATAGAGTAAACGCCCCTTTTGGAGTGTACCTCACAAGACATCTGCAGCAGCTAGAAAGACCACAGAAGTACCTCATAAAGAAGATTACTGGCCTCAAACAAATGCCCTACACTGACCATCTCCAAAAACTCCATCTTTACTCCATACCATATCACCTACTCTGCGGTGATCTCTGCCTCACATATAAAGGTCTGTCAAACCCAGAGCTGTTGGACATGATACACCTAAAGATATCCCAATCCCTCCAAGCTACACGGTCTAGGGACTTAAACCATGTCACCACAATAAACAGGACATGCTGAAGGTTTAGATTCCTGTCCCAGAGACTTCACATACTCTGGAACAGGCTACCCATCTAAGTCCAGCAAAGGTCTTCATTAGCAATCATCAAGAAAAATCTTGATGAGTGGATGCTAAATAGGAAATACACCACGGGCATCACTTCTGTGTCTGTACTCGACAGTGGCACAGAAAAATAACTTTCCTTAATTACAGCCCAGCTGCCCTGCTCAAGTGGCATAAAGGGATAAAGCCCTAACCATGGCTCAGCTCACCTGTGTTTGATTAGTGGCTTGGGTGACAGAGAGCAAAACAGAGGGATGGGAATGCCCATCCTGGGTGTGAGGGTGCTCATTGATGATGCTTCATAAGGTGAGGTTTGGTCAATACAGGAGAGTTATCCTCAAATATAGTCAATGAGCATGGGGATGGGGAAAGGGAAAGCAGGTAGGGAATATAAAAAGAAACTCACCAGGAAGGAAGCACAGATGGCAGAGCTCCCAGGGTACCTTTAGGATCCATGACTGTATCCACAAAATCAAATAAATGGCTTGCACTTCATGGAGAGAGCAAAAATACCTATAGTAAAGATTAAAAGACAGACCAGTTTTGGCCTAAAACAGGCCCCTTTATCAATGTAAAAATAAAACAGAAGGAACTCTCTTTTAAGCCATTAAGGCAACGAAAGAACCAATAGGAAGAAACATAATTCATTAGATCAGACAGTCACCTAAAGATACAAGAATATATCATCACAATTGAACAGCCCTGTTAGCACCAAAAATAGTAAAATTCTAAATGAAAACAATTATAAATACAGACAAAAATGATGCATTAATCAGTGCAAGTTATAAATGTTAAGTAAAATAAAACTCACTGGATACACACGGCATGTAACTCTTTAGAAAAAAATGATAGCGCTTTTGCAGAGTCCTCTCTGCTTCATCAACTATAAATGTTCATCTAAATCTGGTGGAAATAATCCAGCAAGTCTAATTATCCAAGCTTTTTCTTTTCCATTTAATAGTTCATGCCATCTGGTTTTAATACATTTCTGTCAAACCATTCTTTCAATAATCTTCTTGCACTTCTTTCGGCTGTTCCCGTTAGGGGTCGCCGCAGTGGATCATCTGTTTCCATTTCTTCCTGTCCTCTGTATCTTGCTCTGTTACACCACCCACCTGCATGTCCTCTCTCACCACATCCATAAACCTTATCTTAGGCCTTCCTCTTTTCCTGTTACCTGGTAGCTTCATCCTTAGCATATTTTTCCCCAATATACTCAGCATCCCTTCTCAGTACATATCCAAACCAATGTAATCTTGCCTCTCTGGCTTTGTCTCCAAACCTTCCAACCTGGACTGACCCTCTAATATACTTATTCCTAATCCTGTCCACCCTTGTCACACCCAGTGCAAATCTTAACATCTTTAACTCTGCCACATCCAGCTCAAACGCCTGCCTTTTTGTGAATGCCACTGTCTCCAACCCATATAACATAGCTAGTCTTATTACCCCCTTGTAGACCATCCCTTTCACTCTTACTGGTACTCGTCTGTCACAAATCACTCTTGATACTCTTCTCCACCCACTCCATCCTGCCTGTACTCTCTTCTTCACCTCTCTTCCACACTCACCGTTACTCTGAACTATTGATCCCAAGTATTTAAACTCATCCACTTTCGCAACCTCTACGCCTAGCATCATCACCATTCCTCTATCCTCCCTCTCATTCACACACATATATTCTGTCTTCGTCCTGCTGACCTTCATTCCTCTTCTCTCTAGAGCATATCTCCTTCTCTCCAGGGTCTCCTCCACCTGTTCCCTACTCTCATTACAGGTCACAATGTCATCGGCAAACATCATAGCCCACGGGGACTCCAGTCTGATCTCATCTGTCAACCTGTCCATCATCATTGCAAATAATAAAGGGCTCAGAGCTGATCCTTGATGTAACTCCACCTCCATCTTTAACGCATCCATCACTCCCACCGTAGACCTCACCACTATCACACTAACCTCGTACATATCCTGTACCACCCTTACATACTTCTCTGACAATCCCAACTTCCTCATACCACAACTCCTCTCTAGGCACCCTGTCATATGCTTTATCTTAAGTCTACAAAAACACAATGCAACTCCTTCTGGCCTTCTCTGTACTTCTCCATCAACACTGTCAGAGCAAACATCACATCTGTAGTGCTCTTTCCCAGCATGAAATTATACTACTGATCACTAATCATCACGTCCCTTCTTAACATAGCTTCCACTAGTCTTTCCCATAACTTCATGCTGTGACTGATCATTTTAATCCCTCTATAGTTACTACAGGCTCTGCACATCACCCTTATTCTTAAAAATCAGTACCAAAAAACTTTTTCTCCATTCCTCAGGCATCCTCTCTTTTTCCCAGCTTAACTACCTCAACAGCACTCAAGCTCATCTGGCTATGCTTATCAATGGTCTTTTGAACTGCACAACTAGTATATACCTATGAACTTATCAACCTAATATACCACTACGCCAACCTCCCACCCTCCCAATATAATTACCAAGTATCTTACAAATGTGCATGCTGCATATAGAATATATATGCAGACAAAAAATTACAGTTGTATACACTTACCATAAATGTAGATGTTCAAGTGTCTTCACTGTTGCAGTCATCACTTTTGGGTAATCCCTGCCAAGGGATAGCCCTTGACCAGCCAGAATACCACAGCTTCAGAATTGGGCATCGATTGCTGTCGGCTCCAGTCTGATGTCAGGTTGCTAGGGGTATAAAGGAAGGCAGCCGACACCATTACATCAGTTCTTCTTGCCTTAACTTGTCAGGACCCCCAACAGGAGGCATGGATCAGAGTAAAGATACTAACATAACAACATTACCAAAAACACTTATGTCTCTTCCCTAGGAAAGGAGAGGGGAACCAAGATAATAGACAGAAGAAAAGGGGGAAGGAGGGAGGGGAACCTGGACTGCAACAGTGAAGACACTCGAACATCTACATTTATGGTAAGTGTACACAACTGTACTATGTTCTTCATGTTTCACTGTTGCACTCATCACTTTTGGGTAGATTCCCAAAGCTTAGGAGAAAGGGTGGAGGCAGCCCAGATGGCTAAGGATTGGCTAGCATTCCCTGCAGCACCACAGTGGCAAACCCTGCCCTAGACTTGGAGAAGAGGGGCAGATGACAATGTTTAGTAAAAGTGTGGACAGATGTCCATGTGGCCGCCTCCAGAATGTCTCTTGTAGGTACCCCTCTGAGGAAAGCAGCCAAGGTGGAGGCTGCTCTAGTGCAATGGGTTCTAATACCCTTGGGGGTGGGGTGCTTACCATGGTGTTTGTAGCAGAAGTGAATGCAATGTGCTATCCATTTAGAGGTGGTTTGTTTGGCAATGGCTTTGCCTTCTGCCTCTGAAGCAAAGCTAACCATCAACTGGTCAGATTTTCTGAAAGGTTTTGTCCTGTCCAGGTAGTACCTGAGTTGTATGTGCACATCTAGGGAGTGAGTGCAGGATCCTTCCCCCCTTGTTTTGAGGGTTGGCGAAAAAGGTGGGTAGGTGAATGGATTGGTTGAGGGCCACACTAGATACCACTTTGGGCCTAAAGGAGGGGTTTGTTTTGAGAGTGACCCTATCAGCATTGAAAATGATGAAAGGCTTGACTGCCATGAGGCCTTGCAGCTTGTAGACTCTTCTGGCTGAAGTAATGGCCAGGAGGAATGCAGTTTTCCAGGAGAGGAATTTTAAGTCTGCTGCGGCAGCTGGTTCTAAAGGGGGAAGGGTGAGCTTCTCCAATATAAAGTTAAGTTCCCAAGCTGGAGTAGCGGGCACATCTGGGAGGCCTTAAGTTATTGGCTCCCCTGAGGAACTGTTTAATCAGGGGTGTGAAAAATAGGTTGTTCAGTATTATAATGAGCAGATATTGCTGAGGCATGAATCTTAATGGAAGAGAAGGAGAGGCCACTGTTAAGCAGGTCAGTTAAGTAGTCCAGAATAAGGGGAGAGACAGCTGAGACATACTTGTCCCTCTCGTCTGAATCCAGGCACAGAACCTTTTCCATTTGCCTGCATAGGACTTTCTGGTACTAGGGCACATGGACTCACAAAGCACTTCCGAGACCTGTGTGCTGAGGGGGGGGCAGACTGGTTCTGATTCAAGCTATAAGCCAGGCACCCAGGTTGAGAGTCTGCAATTGCGGGTGCCAAAATTTCCCTTCCCCTTCAGAAGGTTTGGTATCTGAGGAAGGTGCCAAGGGGGGAGCTGGGATAGGCTGTGTAGCAAGGGGTACCAGTGCTGTCTGAGTCAGTTAGGGGTTATGATGATGGCCCTTGGCTTTTCTTCCCTTAATTTCACCAGTACCTTTGGTAGGAGGGGCAGGGGAGGGAATGCATAGACTGGAGGAGTGCCCAGGGGAAGGAGAGGGCATCCACTCTCCAGGCACTGCTCTGATGCTCCCTGGTGCAGAACTTGTTGAGAAGATGATTGTTTGGAGAGGTGAAGAGGTCGACTTCTGGGGTCTCTCATTTTTGAATTATCTGTGAAAAAATTGACCTGTTGAGGTGCCACTCATGAGGGTCCAGGACTTGTCTGCTCAACTGATCCGCCAGAGTACTGAGATCACCTTGAAGATGCTGAGCTATCAGGTGCAGACCCATGGATGCTGCTATATACCAGAGGGCCATGGCCTGCCTGCACAGGGGTTAAGAATAGGTTCCTCCCTGTTTGTTGATGTACCACATCACAGTGGTGTTGTCTGTCTTGATGAGGAGAGTCCCTGGAGTGAGGAGGGGTTTGAAAGTCAACAAGGCCTGCTTGCACTGCCATCATCTCTTTTAGGTTTATGTGTAGGGAGAGTTGCTGGTGGTTCCACAGCCCCTGAATGCATCTGAAGTGCAAGTGAGCCACTCAGGCGTAGTCTGATACATCTGTGGTGAGTGTCTGGGCAGCGGGGGGGGGGGGGTTGGAAGTGTAAGCCCTTGTTCTCTGAACAGGCTGTGGCCCACCAAAGGATCTCTGCTCTGATGCACGGAATTGTATGTAGTTTATATTCCAGATCCTGTGAGTGTTGACACCAGAGGCTGTTTAGGTACCATTTTAGTTTCCTCATATGCAGTCTGGCATATGGAATAAGGATGCAGCAGGACATGTACCCCAGGGCTTGCAGGACTTTCCTTGCAGTGAGCTGGGGCCTGGTGGCCTGATGCCTGAAGTAAGTTGGAAGAGACATTTATTTTTCTGGTGTGAGGTATGCCATCTGGGAGGCTGTGTCCAGACTTGATTCCAGGAAAATTATTTTCTTGGTGGGTAATAGTTTGCATTCCTTTTCATTGATAGTGTACCCCAGAGAGGTGAACAGGTTTTTTTTACACAGGTTAAGTCCTGAATCAAGTTTTCCTGAGTGTCTGTCTGAATGAGGCAGTCATCTAAGTAAGGGAAATTTTGAATGCATCTTTGCATGCAGTATGCAATGGCCGGTGCCAAACATTTTCTGAGCACTCTGGGAGCAGTAGATAAGCTGAAGGGCAGTGCAGAGAACTGAAAGTGCTGCAAGCCTGTTCTGAAATGGAGGAACTTCATGCATGTATTCCTGATGGGAATATTTAGGTATGCCTCATTGAGGTCTAGAGTGATCAGCCAAGTGTCCTTGGCAAGCATGGGCAGCAACTGCTGGAGGGTGAGTATTCTGAATTTTGGTATCACCAAAAAGGTGTTGAGGATGGATAAATCCAGAATGGGGCGCCAGTTGCCCTCCTTTCTGGGAACTAGGAACAGTCTTGAATAAAAACCTTGGCCTATTTCCTCTGCAAGAACATGCTCCACTGCTCTCATGGAAATCAGGATGGAAATGAGTTTCATTGCCTCTGCTTGCTGATTCGGAGGAAGGTCTGGGTACCCTTTGGAAATGGGTAAGGTGTGGAAGGAGAATTTGTATCCCTTAGAAATTATCTTTAGGACCCATTGGTCGCTGGTTATGGTGCTCCAATTGTTTGAGTACAAGCAGAGCCTTCCCCGTAGAGGTACGGCTGGGCAGGCAGGAGTGGTGGGGCCTAGGGACGAGTTATTGGTAGTTTTTGCCAAAGGAGGGTGGCTTAGAATACCCTGATTTGTGGGTAGAGGAGGTTCACTGTTTAGTTCTCCGAGAGGTCTGAGGCTGTCCCCTGGACTTGCTGGTCCGAGACCTGGGCTTGCCCTGTTTAGATGGTGCAGGAAATGTCCAATGTTTAGAAGGGAAGTGTCTGCTGAAATGAGGTGGCTGCACTTGCAGGAAATCTTTAACAGTTTGCATAGCTTTAGCCTTTTCTTCCATCTATTTAAGCACCTCTTCTGCCTTATTACCAAAAAGGTTGTCTTTGTGCAGGGGTGCATCCAGTAATTTAGATTTAACATGGTCAGGTAGGGACTGCTCCCTAAGCCATGCATGTCTCCTAATAACAGATCCTGTGGCTGTTGCTGTGCATGATGCTTCTAGAGCATCAAAACCACAATGTAAGGAATGCTTGGTGACTAGGCAGGCAGAATGCATTAATTTGTGTAAATCCTTAGATTCTGCCAAGGCAGGGAAGGTAGCCACGGTTTTCTTTAGAGTTTCCAAAATGTGCTGCTGATATTTTAACATGTGAAACTGGCAGTTAAGTGCCCTGATAGCAAGGGTAGCAGAAGTATATACCTTTTTGGCCCACCTGTCTACGGCTCTGCATTCCCTATCCAAGGGTGTAGGGTTTTTAGTAGCAGTAGCTTTAACCCCTGTGGGTCCCTGAGTGACCACCTCTGGGTCAGCAGACGGATTCCTGAAAAGGAATTTATGGGTTCCTGGCAGCCGGGAGAACTGAATCAGGGCTTATGCTAGTCTCAAGGAATACATCATCCACAACTTCTAACACAGGGGGAATGGCTAAAGGCCTGTGTTGAGGGAAATCCAAGAATTCTCTAAGTCGCTTTTTGGATTGAGGGTAGTCCTGGCTTTCCCATGTGAAATGTTCCCTGAGGTTATGCAAAGTGTCCCCAAAAGAGAAGTCCTCCAGAGGGGAGGCTGAAGGAATAGAATCCTCTGCATCAGAATCCTCATATGCTGAGAGGGCCTGCATCTCTTCTTCTTTACCAGAAATACCAGATTGCTCAGAATCTGAGTCAGATAAAACTTCAGGTGACACATCCCTTTTCCTTTTGGACGAAGTGGGCTGAGTTCCCCTAATAAGAGATAAAAGGTCGTTAGCCATTTTAAGCATTTGGGCCTGTGGCAGAGGTGCAGTAGCTGGAGCCTACCTTTGCAAGGGTTTATGAAGGGTAGATCTACTGGCAAAGACTAAAGGACTCAAGTGGCTTGGCCACAGCGGTAGTCGGAAGACGTTGGTTTGGGCCTAACATCGGTAGAGTGAATGCTTTCCTTGGAAGCTAGTGCCTGCACAGCGGCTCCAGAACCATTCAAGGTAGAGATGACCACTGGATCAATAGATGAAGAAGCAGCATGCAGCATGCCAGACCCCGAAATGGTCTCAGCAGAGGCCTGCGTCAGAATAGTTGCAGACATCAGGGGCTGCAAAAGCACCTCACTGGATGCCAGAGAACTGATGACCATTTTAACAGTAGTGTCGTCAGAAGGCCTAGTCCGGTGTGGTCTGTCTCTGTCCCTATCATTGCATTTTTTCAGAAGATTGGCTATCGGATGACTAATGGAAGCCATATCGGAGCCCTTGGGTAAAAGTCCAAAATGCCTGGCTACAATCTTGGCCCGACGACAAATGGTACACAGGTTAAACAAAGCACACAAATGACAATTAGGAACATCGTGGTCAAGGCCTAGACAAGTGATACAGTAAGAATGAAAAATCTCGGTGCGGTATCTGCTTTCCACAGGCTTGACAATTATTTACTTTCTCTGACATCTGTTAATTCAAGAAAAAAGGATCTCCAGTGGGGTACTTAGCTTTAGAAGTCTTCAATTTTCAAGTCGGTAACGAGGAAAAAGATAGTCGGCCGACCGGCACTCGTGCAAATTGCTTTTGCTTCGCGTTCTGTGGCAAGAAAGACTGGTGTAATGGCAGCTGCCCTCCTTTATACCCCTGATGACCTGACGTCAGACTGGAGCCGACAGCAATCGACACCCAATTCTGAAACCTCTGGTATTTTGGCTGGCCGAGGGCTATCTGGGCAGGGATAACCCAAAAAGTGATGACTGCAATAGTGAAACACAAAGAACATCATCAGTTTCATGATGATTGTATTTCTATAATCAATCTCATTTGAATGTCATTATATCGTCATTAGTGTATATACTTCTACTGACCACACCAATTTTCATACTACCATGATTGTGCTACAGATCACTCTGAATTGCACATGCCCTGCATGTCAACACTTACTGCATTGTTTAGCCTTACACAGTTAATATTTTTCCTTTCTGAATAGCCCCTACTATGTTTTATGTCCTGTAAGATTACCAACTGTATACACAAATAACAAGGTACCGGTAAACAAACATTTAATTTTTTATATTAATAAGTAAAGAAAAGAGATGTGCGCTGTACTATCCAAGGTACCAGAAATGAGCCTTAACCTCCGTTTGAAATCATTTAATTTATTTATTACAATTATTTCTTTATTCATCTGTTTATTTGTTTGTTTACTTATTAATTTCAGTTTGATAACCATGTAAGTGGGTGGCTGACAGACCCTTGTAAGTCACAACCTGAGCTCCATGGTGCAAGACACAAATAGAAAATTGTAAATAGAATAAAGAAATATACTACTTTCTGAAAGAATGTCAAGCAGTTTGCCTAAATGTAGAAGTGGAATTCAAGCAAGACGATAGCTAAAAAATATAGCAAATGGAAATGAGGTCAAACTATAGTACATTCTTGATCACACCTGAAATATTTGTATGTGTGTACATATGTAAATGTATAAATATAAATAAGCTGTTTAATAGAGCGGCTATGTTAAGTATAGAAGGATCTCTCAATTTTTATTTTATTTTTTGTATGATGTGCAATGGTGTTTTTTAAACTGATGTATATGTGTGTATTATAGACGTCTTGCATTGTTGTGATTCATCAGCAAATTGCCTCTTTACAACAAAAATCACACTTGCTTTTACTCTCAGTTGACACTATGTTTCACTGTAAACTATCTATGCCTAGGTATGATACTTATGAAACAGTCAAATAAAATTATGACTCCACAAGGAACCTGTTTGTCTGTTTGCTTGTTTTTTTTATTTTGTAAAATAAAAAAAACTACAATTTCACATGGAATATGTGTCTGTTTACTTATTTATGTATGTATAAAGTTGTACTGGCTAGTTGTAATCAGAAACATGAAAGTCTGTCTAGTATATAGGAATATACATGCAATAAAAGAAATTAATTACTTGTGATTTCATGACATTTCAGTGATAACTGAAGGCATACCTCTGAATTTTATAGTGCAGACAAAAGCCTTGACAAACATTTAATTGGCTAAAGTAGTTACCAAAGTCCAAGATAAAAGAGTAGAGGAACAGTAATTTTACTCAAAAGCATTATACAACAGCAATAAGGTACAAGCAGAGCCCATATGACTCAAAGATGACTAGTTACTCACCAGAAAATACCCTCTACCTCTTATCCCCCTCACTGTTACTAAAGAATGGGTCCTCAATGCACCCTCCAGAGCTACATACACTACATTAGTGAGCACTGATAACATCTTGGGATGCCTCCTACAGAGTTTGAAAAATGACCCTTCAGTCCTAGAATGTCTATTTAGCCACAGCCTCCAGACACACTTTTTCCCTAGGGAATGCAGGACCGCAGTGGTCATCCTTCTACATAAAGGTGGACTATCAACAGAAGACCCATAAGTTGGACTAGTCAGTGGTCATCCTTCTACATAAAGGTGGACTATCAACAGACCCAGGGAAATACAGACCCATAAGTTGGACTAGTCTTGTATACAAGGCCATGAAAAAAGTTATCATGGATCTATAAAATATATAGGAAATCTTCAGACACTGGACCTATCCCAGTTTGGTTTCATCAAGGATAGGTCACACCTACTAAACACAGTGGACTACTTTTAGAAGGCCACTTGAACCATGGATGAAGAGCAAAAAAGTGAATATTGCACACCTCAACCTGGTAAAGGCATTCAACACACTGCCTCACTTAGGTCTTATAGACAAACTCAAAAAAGTAGAGATAAATCCCTATGTAACCCAATGGATAGTCAAATGGTTCATGGAAAGGACACATGAAGTTAGGGTGGTGGAATCCACCTCCACCAATAGGCCTTGTTACTAGTAGTGTTCCACTGGTCTCAGCACCTGAACCTCACCTGTTAGGAATATACTTTTCTGAAGTTATAACAAATATAAGTGAGTGCCAAAAAAATGTATATTTATACCCTTTGAGAAGATGAGTACCCCTGCAAATTACAACACTGATAGCACTGTTCTAAGAGTAGAACCAGTAGTAAGGGCTTGAGAACTCAGATTGACAGTAACCTGAATTTTGATAAACATGTCTTCATGATGGTGAAAAATCCTTTGATGAGGTATAACTCATAAGTAAGATCAAGGTGCACAGATCTAAGGAGATCATACTCCCACTATGCTCAGCCCTCATTAGACCAATAATGAAGTACAATGTACCCTTCGGCTGACCAGCCATTTGCAACAACTGTAGTAGCATTAGAGTTTTCATTAAAAAGAAAACAGTATGCAAACAACATGTCCTATGTGTACTACCTCAAAGCCCTGTCCCTGCTCTGTCTCCTACAGACTACTGAGGGTCAATCTATACCTAGCCTGCAAGGCCTTCTGAGATCCAGCCTTGATGGATATACTACACATTCACAAAACAAGCAGCAAAAGAATTACCCACTCTAAGGATCAAACCTTGTCTGTGACATAAGGAAAACATATTGGAGGAACAGGTGCATCTTTGAGAGATTACCATTTTTCTGGGAAAGACCCCCCATTTATGTGAAACAGAGCTCGTCTCTAAGCCTGTTCAAATGACATTTGGGAAATCATAAATTCACCCCTGCTTGTCACCTGTGGCTTTTTTGGCAGCAAAGGCACAGGCATGCATCAAAATCTTTCCAGTCCTTAGGCACTGACAAATATGAAAACTAGGGCATGAATAGTTAGGTTTAAAAAGGCTCTAGGGCCATTAGACTGGTAACCTCCATTGAGTATTTCTTCTACTGATATGCAAATGCACAAAATTGCTTTCCTTACAAAGTTGTGCAACAAGAACAAGCTGGAGTCCAGAAATACATATAATAACCAAAATCAGCTATAGTGGAATGTAAGAAAAGGTAGGATACTGGTTAGCAATGAGCTTCTCTTTAAATAAGCTATACTGTACTGGGCATGACACTGAGGTATACAATGTATTTTGTACAGCATACATCTTGGACAGAAGTAGGTTAAAAAATAAAGACATCTGGGTACACAAGTCCCAGGATAAAAAGTGCCCGATCCTCATATGCACACTGGTTCCAGGACTGGGAGAACTGACAATGCAGAATCTTCATTACACAAACATTCCAACAATGGGGTTAGGCCAGGTTCAGGGGGAGAATGCCTATACCCCTTTGTAAAAGGAAGTAGTAGTCCTCAGAAACTGATAGGCCAGAAAAGAGCCATTAAGATGATAGAGTGGGCTACTGAGGATAAGAATGAAATTATGTATTGTTACTATTATGCAAGAAGCCCAGAATTTCCAGATAGAAGACATTCAAAAAGACTAAGAGGAAATCAGAGGAAAGAAAAAATACTTGCACAGCAAAAAACCATCAAAACCTTCAAATGAATTTTTGTATTCATTAATACAACAAACCCATGAAAAATGTACATGGACATGGGTAAGAAAGAGATCTGATTTGCTGCAATATTTATGCAAAGGAGAAAGTCAAAGTAAATCAATACTAGAAAGCATCTCCAAAGATATTTGCAGAGAAATACAAGCAAAGTATCCAGGGTATGGAAACTTTCATAACAGAAAAAATAAGATCATAAAGGGGAATATAAAACCGAAGATTAGTAAAGCAGAAGTTAAACAAATAGAAGCTGAAGTTATGGAATACTTCCACAGTGAAGGATTTAGTGTAGAAAGTCTAACACAATTTATGTCACAGCATGATGGAACAGTTAGTCCCCAAAGTAAGGAAAACAGAAAGAGTGGGCTACATCTGAGGGAGGAATACGGACATGGCAATCTATAATAACTTTAATATAGTGCAATATTTATGCACAGGAGAAAGCAAAACAAATCAATACAAAAAAGCAGCACCAAAGATAGCTGCAGAGAAATACAGGCAAAGGCATTCAGATATACCAAATTTCATATTACAAAACAATAAGACAAAGGGGAAAGCAGAAAAGAGGATTACTAATGAGGAAGTTAAAGAAATAGAAATTGTAGTTATGGATTACCTATAAAGTTAAGGATTTAGTGTAGAAAATCCGACAGTGGTAATGTCACAGCATGATGGAACAATGAGTCTAATACATTAAGGAGAAACAGGTGGAACGGGAAGCATCTGATCACTTACCACATGAAGATTCTCTACAGTCTTCAGTAGGAAATGAGTACAAAAGTTCACCGAGGGTTGCACAGCAAGGGAAGGAGCAAGAAACATTGACAACTCTGATACAATGTTGTGTAGTGATAGACAAGTGAATTCCTATCTGAAAGAGCAACAGATGATGCAGGATTCAGCTCAAGAGAATATGTCACAGAAAGATTTTTAGGCACTTTCCACAGAATCCCTTCAGCAAACGGAGAGCAAAGGTAACAGTTGCTTTATTTGATAGAGATGAATAGACATATTAAGGTCAATGAAAAAATATTACAGAAAGTCACTAGGACCCAAAATGTCAGAAGCCTGATTAAACACATGAATGCAAAGTACTGAAAGAGGCTCAGAAAACTTCAATGTTTCCTCAACAATAACAACTCAGGTCTCAGTAACCCTAACTTAGAGATTGCAAGACCTGTCTCTATACAAAAAGTGTCTTACACATTCCTGAGGGGGTTATGTCCACTACATTTCCCATGCTGTGAAGGAACCAGCAATCCAAGCTCACCATCACCACAATAAAACTAGTTGTAAACCTGTACTATCACATCAACAATACCAGAAGGCATGACAAGTACCTTACCTAGTGCATTCCACATTTGTGAAACAGGCTGACATTACATGTCAAACACAGTACTTATCTTGCAACATTTATAAACAGTTTGGATAACTGTAAGAATTCAGGACAAAAACAATAAAAACAGCAAATCCATTTTTCAAAAATGTGTTTTCCCTCCTCAAAGAAAAGTAATTATTTTCCTTCAGTCTTTTCTGTATGCAATCAGAGTTTCATTTTCTGACTTTTATATCTACCAGCAGTAAAAAATATATTAATGGGGGTCTGGGTGTGTTGTGTCATGTCTAATTAACATAAAAATAATAATAAAAATATATTGCCTGGGTCAGTTGCAGTTCATAGCACATTTGTTTACAGCCAATTTAGTTCTAAGTCATTTAATCACAAAACATGTTCATATCCAAATTTGTCTCAGCATAGGCCTCAGCTATAGTAACCAATCTCATTAAATGACAAAAAAGAACTTTCACAATTGGTGATATTTAAATGTGTGCAAACATGTCCCTGTGCAGTACAAACACAAGATATTCACAATATTTCATTTATGTGTGTGCATGTATGTACTTAATTCATTGAATCCAAAAAGTAATCTACTTTCAGTCATAAACCATAAAGTTCCAATACTGAAGTACACACACACACACGCACGCATGCACGCACACACACACACACACACACCTCAGGTCTCCCAAATTTGGAGGAACACATCTAATTTGATCTCAAACTTTTGTTCAATCGCTCCTAAATCTGGAAATTATTTTGAGTGAATAGCACCCTCTAAGAGTACCTTTTCCCTAAATACTTTCTCTTTGTCTAGAATTCTGAGGTAAAATTTTGAAAGACATGACATACATACACACAGATTCTGCTACGACATATGCAGCTATTTCCCACATTAGAGGAGTGGGATACTTTTCCCCTTTGTCAGGCTCCAAATTGTTACTGGAAAAAAATCATGTTTATTGCAGTCCTTTGCAAAAACTGTATACAATTAAAAAATGAGTGCACTCAACAAAACAAATAAAATTTCTACAACTGTCTAATCAATAAACAGGATCTGTGGCCATGGATATAAACTTATCTACTACCTCTGTTACCAGCTTAGTGGATATGGGCATCCTGAGGCAGTGTAGAAACTGCCTCAGATATTAAGTATTGTATAAATACATAACTAATAAGCCACACTAAAACCTTTAACAATGACCACATCTTCACAGTTGAGCTAAAACCCTGCATAGGAAAGCAATAAGTACATAAC
>NC_056749.1:302371135-302434546 GCF_019279795.1 Protopterus annectens
TTAGCTGGTCCTTACTGCATCCGAGTGTCATTCGTATTTTTACTATGACCATAGAGCTGTGTTTTTGCTTGGAAGTGCTTACCAACTGCTCCTGACAGTAAACGTTTGCTTTTTAAAATGATCGTTCATTGTGGTTACTATAGAAACGAACCACAAAGAGCGATCGTTCTAAAAAGTAAACTTTTATTATAAGGAGCTGTCGGTAAGCTGCAGGAACTCTCTGCACATAAGTTGGTGTAGTAATTCAGACGTATACTTGCCAGTCTCATACCGCATAGTGCAAAGCATCCTGCCAAAACCTAAGGCAGCCCTTCCAGCCCTGCTACAGCTGTCATCCTCGTAGAGCAAGAAATCCGGACAAAACCTAAGGCAGCCCTGTGGCTGCTGATATACCTCTCAGCCTCGTAGAGCGAGAAATCCGGACAAAACCTAAGGCAGCCCTGTGGCTGCTGATATACCTCTCAGCCTCGTAGAGCAAGAAATCCGGACAAAACCTAAGGCAGCCCTTCCAGCACTGCTACAGCTGTCATCCTCGTAGAGCAAGAAATCCGGACAAAACCTAAGGCAGCCCTGTGGCTGCTGATATACCTCTCAGCCTCGTAGAGCAAGAAATCCGGACAAAACCTAAGGCAGCCCTGTGGCTGCTGATATACCTCTCAGCCTCGTAGAGCGAGAAATCCGGACAAAACCTAAGGCAGCCCTGTGGCTGCTGATATACCTCTCAGCCTCAGTGAGCGAAACCGGACAAAACCTAAGGCAGCCCTGTGGCTGCTGATATACCTCTCAGCCTCGTAGAGCGAGAAACCCGGACAAAACCTAAGGCAGCCCTGTGGCTGCTGATCCTCTCAGCCTCTTACAACGAGAAATCCGGACAAAACCTAAGGCAGCCCTTTGGCTGCTGATATACCTCTCAGCCTCGTAGAGCAAGAAATCCGGACAAAACCTAAGGCAGCCCTGTGGCTGCTGATATACCTCTCAGCCTCTTAGAGCGAGAAACCCGGACAAAACATAAGGCAGCCCTGTGGCTGCTGATCCTCTCAGCCTCGTAGAACAAGAAACCCGGACAAAACCTAAAGCAGCCATTCGACTGCTGATATACCTCTCAGCCTCTTACAACAAGAAATCTGGATAAAACCTAAAATAACACACGGAACAAGAATAGGGACAGTTTGTACATATTGACATTAAAAGTAGAAAGTTGCACCCTGCCAATACCAGCAATACGTGATTTTATCGGTATACTGTTTCGGCAGCCTTTTGGCTGCTGATGTACGTGTCAGCTCTAAATCAGAACAAAATCTAAAACCAGGGAGGGAAAACAGTTAAAATACATACAGATTTTAAACATTGACCTTACAAAATTAGAAAGTTGGTGGTATATATTAAGTCCTGGTAGGAACTTAAAACCTACACGTAGTTGACACTGGGAGCCCAAACATGATTGAAATCAAAGCTATACAGGATGTTTAAAAGAAAAATGACACTGTGGGTGGGAATGGGAGTGACGTAGTAAAATGGGCGTTAATTTAGTGAGTTGTAATTCGGACCCGAATTTTAAACGCTGGGATTGTCCCTTTAAGGGTGATTAGCTTATGGTCTGACCTGACCAACGAAGGGGTGACCATAGGTGTGGAGCATCGATTTCCCATGTTGGTAATAACCAGGTCTAGAATATTGGAGCCCGTGGTGGGACTATCGATTAGCTGATCCAGGGCACTGGAATTTATGAATTCCAAGAACCGTTGGGCAAAGGTGTTGGTGCACGAGTAGTTTTCCCAGTTAATGGCAGGGTAGTTGAAATCACCCAGTATTAGGGTGTTTGGTTGTATATTAATATTTTCCAATATGTTTAGAAAGGTGTAGTGAGAATCTTGGGGCATGGTGGGGGATCTGTAGCAAGCTACAACTTAGATTGCAGTCTTGCCTAGTGTTAGTTGCACCTGGAGAATTTCAGACGCATTGTGTTGGGCAACTAACCTGGTGGTGTGAATATCCTTGGTGAATATGGACACTCCTCCACCTTTAGGGTATTTTCAAGATACAAAAAGTGACTTTTCCTCCAGAGGCAATGGGGGAAATGATCAAAGTAATGGAAGACGCTGCCCACATGGCAGTGAAGGGAGTGCAAAATCCATATATGTCATGGCTTGACTACAAAAAAAAAACATCTGATAGTATCCCACTGAAAAATTATTTTTCAAGGTGCTAATCAGGGTGCTTTTACTGTGATGCAGCCATAGTCTTCTTAAGACACTCCGTCTTGCTGGCTGGGTTTTGCTGAAATCAAAATTTAGTTATAATTGCATTCACAGTCTGTTGCCCACAGAAACTTGCAGAGTGTACACTGATGCAGCACCTAAAACTCTGTCACTTTAAAAACAGTAACCAATAAAATACTTTTTATAAGAAATCAAGCTTCTGAGCCCCCCAAGCCTTTCTGTGTTGGAGGGAAGCCTTCTAGCTTATCATTGGGAGTGGTAAGCATTAGGTAGTTTATCAACCACAAGAGGAGTGGTTCCTGGCCCAGAAATTGTAGCTATTGGCCGTTTAGGCAGTTTTTTTCCATCTCTTTCAATGTTCTGGTTTAAAAGCCACACTTGCGCTTGTTTCCCACCTTTCATGTAACTAGCCTAGTCCCGATAGAGTTGCTGTATCCAGGACTGTTGGTAAGCTTCTGAGCCCCGCAAGCCTTTCTCTGTTGGAGGAAAGCCTTCTAGCTTATCAGTGGGAATGGTAAGCACTAGGTAGCCTGTCTACCACGAGAAGAGAGTTTCTTCACCCAGAAATTGTAGTTTATTGACCATTTGGACGCTTTATCTGTCTCTTTCAACTTTCTGGTTTAAAAGACCACATCTGCGCTTGTTTCCCATCTTTCCTGTAACTAACCTACTTGGTAGCACTAGAAAGCCTTAAACTGATACAAGCCTTCTAGCTTAGGAGAGAGACTTTGGAGTGATTAAGTATCAGTTTTCTGTACTTTCTTGCTATACTTAACTGTTTTCTGCCTAAATGCAGATTTTCCAGCATTTATTGTGATTTAAAAGCTTGTTTTTTTCACATATTATACTTATTTGACTGCCTGCACTTTTAAAAAGTTTTTTGTTTAAATAATATAACTGTTGTAGGCTACACACTAAAGTGCAATATACTTTTCTGATCATTTGTAGTAGTTTAAAGCGGTTTTAAGTGTATTTTTTTTTTACTGTATTTGCCTTATCTTTTCAAAAAACAAACAAAAAAAAAAAAACCAACAAAAAAAATCCTTGTTTCCCGCCTTTATACACTAGTATAGTCCAGTTTTCAGGCTAGTGCTGAATTCAGGGCTGTGATACTAGTTTCTGAGTTGCCCATACCTAACTTGGATAGAAGGAAGTTTCTCTGTTCACCTGTGAGAGAGGGGAGCTTTGAGCAACCTATCTGTCCCTGGAGGAGTGGTTCCAGCCCAGAAGTTAGTTGTTTATTGGTCATTTTGGGCTAATTTCTCTCTCTTTCATTTCCCTACTGTAAAAAACACGTTTGCATGGTTTTGCGCATCGGGCAGTGCCGGTTAGCTATGGTTAAATTATTCCCGGTTCCACTAAGTCTCCTCTTCAGTTTTTCCCTTGAAACTAGTCTCACTCTCAACCTAAGCACTCAAAAAGCATCTTACAGCCCAGCACTTGCTCAGACCTAATAGCAAGCACTAATATACCCTGACACTGATTGCCCAGGAGGGCAAGGCTCTTTATTCACCCCTCACCTACCAAGCAGCTCACCCTACTATTCTTGCATGACCAAAAGGCAACTTCAGGTGCACTCTCCAGTCCAGCTGGTGAATCTGGGTATCCTGAGGCAATATTACAACTGCCTCATGTACACAGGCAACCCTCTCCTCCTACCACAAAACATTAACATATGCGAGAGATGAAATTATACAGCCATACTGGAAGCTAAACTGTCTCCACCCAAGACTGGAACAGACAGTCAAGAGGAGAAGGTTAACACTTGCACCACAACTCCAGCCACACACAGACCTACTAAAACAGCACTGGCAAAAAATACACATAAATACACAAAGTCATACTCAGAGGCTCTAAATAAAAACCTGCAAAAGCATCAGAGACCTCCAAAGCAGACACCCAAACAACCTGCACTTCCCGTCACAAACCAGACAACACATAAAACCCAAAATCAGTATGCCGCACAATCACAGCCCTTAAGGCGAAATAACATACCTAACACACTAGTAATAGGTGACTCTATAGTCGGGCACACTGACGTCCCACTCACTAGGCTGGACAAGCAGAAGGTTACTGTTAGCTGCCTGTCGAGAGCCAGAATCCGCCACATAACACAAACACTCAGGTCACTCCAGAACAAGTACAAATATGATTCTGTCATTGTTCATGTTGGTTTGAATGACCTGAGGCGTACCTCCCTGGACTACATGAAAAGAGACATGGAAGAGCTCTCTGATCATGTAGCCCAGGCTGGTATGACTCTGACCCTGAGTAGCATCCTGCCCTCACCAAGAATGATACCTCAGTATAAAGAAAAAATGATCAATTTCAATAATTGGCTAAGCTTCTGGTGTCATTTAAAGGGGATCCAGTGTCTGTCAGCCTGGGACAACATGCTCGACAAGCCGCGTTGCTTTGCAAGAGATAGCTTGCACCTGTCACCCATAGGCTTTCAAATACTGGCCAAGGCTCTTGCTGCCCCCATAGTGCCTTTTTTAGGCAAGGCTCAAAAGTCAAACTCACCTCTGTAAACAGCACAATTAACCAAAAACTGAGGGTTATGCTACTCAACGCCAGGAGCTTAAATCTCAAAATGCATGTGCTCGAAGCACTCCTCAGTATGGAGAACGTTGACATCTGTGCAGTAACTGAAACCTGGTTCAAGGCTCCAGAGAGCACCCCAGCAATACCGGGCTACAACTCATACCACATGTTTTGGCCACAGAGCACGGACCAAAGCACAAAAGGAGGGGGGTGTATCCATATTCATCAAGGATACCTACACCTCCAGGTTAGTGGCACAGCATGATACCTCCGAGATCATCTATGTGCAACTAACATCGGGCAAATCTGCAATACAAATTGTGGCCTGCTACAGATCATCCTCCATGACCCAGGACCACCACTCCACCTTTCTGGAGACGCTGGAAAACATGAAGGTCCTACCAAACACCCTGATATTGGGCGGTTTCAATTACCCTACCATTCACTGGGAAAACTACTCGAGTACAAATTCCCAGGCCCAGCGCTTCCTGGAATTCATCAAATCAAACGCCCTGGATCAGCTGGTAAACTCCCTTACCAGAGGTGAAAACATATTGGACCTGGTCATCACCAACATGGGCAACAGGTGTTCCACACCGGAGGTCAATCCGTCACTGGTTAGCTCAGACCATAAACTAATCACTCTGGATGTCCACACCCCACCACCACCCCCAACTAAGGAAACCATAGTAAAAAACTTTTCTAAAGCAAACTTCACTTTACTTAAGACAGAGGTGGTATTTTTCGCAGCCCCCACGCTAAAGAATAACGCTGCCCAAGATGCAGAAACCTTTACAAATGCACTCTATGAGCACCTACAAGGATGCATGGATCGTGCCATCCCTAGCAAAACCAAGACTCACTCCTCTAAGAGAAGGGAACCACTTTGGTGGACTCCTGCAATAAACAGGCTGTACAATAGAAGGAGGAAACTAGTTCAGAAAAAAAGCAAATCCCAAGAAGGAAAGACATCCTTGATCAGTATCAGTAAGAAACTGAGGTCCCTCATGAAATCATCCAGGGCTAACTTTGAAAGGAAAAACAGCCAAGGATTCAAAAGATAACCACAAAGCCTTCTTTAGCTAAGCTAAGAATCTAAGTGGCAACTCGCAGATATGCACTGAACTAGTGCAAAATAGCACAAAATATACTGAACCTACTGATATTGCCAACATTTTGGCAGATAGATTCAGTGCAAACTTCACCCCTCTACAATACCGGAAAAGTGTAGTGTCCCAAAAATCACAGACGCACAGGTGAAAACAGCCCTTTCAAAAGCCAAAAACACAGCATCAATGGGAACAGATGGTGTCCCAGGCTGCGTCTTGCACGAACTACAGAACGAACCCCCCACCTAAACACGCTGTTCAACCTCAGCCTCTCCACAGGCTACATGCCCATAGAATGGCACACAGCTATGGTTATTTCTCTCCACAAAGGAGGGGCCACAACTGACCCTGGTAACTATCGCCCCATAAGCCTGACTAGCCTGGTCTGCAAGGCTATGGAGCGCTTCATCATGGAACTCATTAACAGAGACATTGGGAACCTCCATACACTTGACTCGACCCAGTTCAGCTTTGTTAAGGGCAAATCATGCCTACTAAACCTGGTTGACTTCTTCGAGACAGTCACCAAGGCCATAGAAGAGGGAAAGGTGGTTCACACAGCCTACCTTGACCTCGCCAAGGCGTTCGACACCATTCCCCACTCGGATATTACAGAAAAACTCACCAGCCTGAACATAAACCCCTACGTCACGAGATGGGTTGCCAACTGGCTTACAGACAGAACTGACACGGTAAGAATAGCGGGCTCCAGGTCAGACTCTAAACCAGTCACAAGTGGTGTCCCACAAGGGTCGGTCCTGGGACCCCTACTGTTTGGCATATACTTTTCAGAAGTACAGGCAAACACAGGACTATGGCTAACCAAGTTCGCCGATGACTGCAAACTGGGAGCCATAATTGACTCTCCGTCTGACACGGACATCCTCCAAAAGGGCCTTACTAAGATGGACACCTGGTGTCAAAGTCATGGCCTCAAGCTAAATGCCAAAAAATGCATAGTCATCCCGTTTGGGAAAAACAAAACACCCACAAGTTACCACATAGGTGGCAGCCCCCTTAACACAGAAGAGGTAATAAGAGATCTGGGGACCCAGGTAGATAGTAATCTCTCCTTTGACAATCATATTGCCAAAGGAGTTAGGAAATCCTTCTATGTGGCCCATCTAATTACTTACTAAAGGGTTTGCATCTAGAAATAGAGGTTATAGTGCCCCTCTACTCATCACTCATTAGACCCATCATAGAGTACAATGCCCCATTTGGGATGTACCTCACAAGACACTTCCAACAGCTGGAAAGACCACAACAGTACCTCACCAAGAGGATTACTGGTCTCAAACATATGTCCTATGCAGCCCGACTGAAAAAACTCTGGCTGTACTCAGTGGCATATCGCTTACTCAGAGGTGATCTCTGCCTAACTTACAAAGCCATGTCCAACTCAGAATTGATGGACATGCTCCACCTAAAGAAATCCAAGTCACTGTGAGCCACACGCTCTAGTGAGCTAAATCTCGTCACAACAATAAATAGAACATGCTGGAGGGATAGATTCCTGTCACAGAGACTCCCCATGCTTTGGAACAAAGTTCCAAATTACATCAGGCAGAGCCCCTCACTAACACACTCTTCAAGAGAAACCTTGACAAGTGGATGGGTAACAGAAAATACACCCCTGGGATCATTTCATTGGCTCTGCTTGACAGAGGATCGATTAATTAATCAATGGGGCAGCAAAAGCCTACACACTCTGTTTAGGCTTATAAATGCCCTCGGGCAGATAGCCTAGTACCTAACTATGAACCTATAAAAACATAAATCTAACAATGTAATCTGCTATAGTCTCTTTATACTGTTCTAGTCACGCAGTTCAAATCCTGTTTTTCTTTTGGTATTCTATTTTGGACTTGGTATGAGAACATCTGTTTGCTGGTGTTTGCAGAAAAACATGTTTTCATCCTGTGCTGGTATTGTTTTTTAAGGAAACACCTTGTAGTAAAACACATACAAATGCTGACTTGATCATTCAAACTTCCTTGCTTAACAGTGTCATATGATAAAAACATGTCCTGTTGTCCATTCTTTAAGGAAGCTGCATACATCCTGTTTTTCATATCTTTGCTTTTACTGACCATATATCTTGTTTTTAAGTCTGTAAGAAGTCAGCTTTTTTGCTGACAGTAAGAAATGCATACATTTTTGCTGATTTTGTAGGAGAGGAGCCACAGTCATTTAGTATGGATGCTAATCACATATTACTAAACTCTATTTCTACATTTAAGCAAGCTTTATTTTATAACTTATTTGTTACATATTTGTAGCAGAATTACTTTCAACCTTAATATTTTGTTGAGCATACAACACCCACATTCATAGATTAAAGGGTGCTTAAAAATGTATAAGATATATTCTGTACTGATCAACTACATTACAGTGACCATGAAACAGTAGCAGACCACTTTGCAATTAAGCCATGATAAAGGAAAAATTATTATTCCAGGGATAAAAATCCAAAGGAGGATATTCCAGAGTGATTCCCTGTCACCTGTGTATTTTGTTTTGCCCTTTAACCCATTAAGCTGTTTACTTAACACATTAGGCCATGGCTATAATTTGGCTCCTAGAAAACAACAAAGTGTAAAGACTTCTTGGTTTTTCTTTGTCAGTAATTTAAAACTGTATAGCTCATCAGATGAGAAACTGAAAGCACAACTGGAAGCACTCAAAACTTTTTCAGATGATACAAGAATGTCATTTGGTCTTGATAAGTGTGCAAAACAGATTCATCACCCAGAGACTCCCTATGCTGTGGAACAAAATCCCGGTACATGTGAGGCAGAGCACCTCGCTGGCCTTGTTCAAGAGAAATCTTGACCAATGGATGGGAGATCGCGGATGTACCCCAGGGATTATCTCAGTGTCACTGCTTGACAGAGGCACAGCAAAATAATGGGCATAGTATCCTCCAAACTAAAGGGGTGGCGAAAGCCACAAAACTCTGGCTAGGCTTATAAATGCCCTTGGGCAGATAGCCTAGTATGAACCTATGAACCTTTAAAACAGGGAAACTGCAGCACCAAGAAGACATCAGTTTGGGACAAGAATGTGTTATAAAACTTGAGCAAGAGGGAGTGTATGAATATTTGGGAATAGATGAAGGATCAACAATAAAACATGAACAAATGCGAATAAAACTTTGTAAGGAATATTTTAGAGATCGTAAAGTAAATCCTGAAAACAATGTCGACATCTAGGAACAGAATTCACACTATAAACCAATTTGCTCTTCTTGTCCTAACTTACAGTTTTGGAGTGATTAACTGGTCCCAAAACTTGTTAGATAGATTAGACAGGAAAACAAGAAAAGGATGCTTCATGCTCACCAAATGATTTATAAAAATCAGTGCATAGCAAGATGATATACATTTCCCATTCCGAAGGAGGTGTGAGCCTACTTTAAATTGTTTACATGTATCGATCTGCAATTGTGGGACTGCACACCTACCTGCTGACCTCACACAACCCAAGCATAGTGAAAGTTTTGAAACATGAGAATAAATCTAAGATGACTTCCCTGATTAGTCTAGCAGAAGCATATCAGCATTAAGCAGGAATGGAAATCAAACAAGAAGCAGATAAAAATCAGGCAGCAACCGAATGTGCCAAAAAACAAAAGAAAGAATATAAAGTGAATGATCAGATGAGAGGGCAAGGAATGTGAAAAATGCATAAATATAGTTGCAAGTATAGAAAACTTCTGGAAGAACCTCATGTTGATCAGGATGAAATGTAGGAATGGTTAAGGAGAGGCAAATTCAAACCAAAAGATGAAAGGTTAATATTGGAGGCCCAAGATAGTGGGCTACGTGCACATTGGTTTACAAAGTCTATTGAACATGTGGGAGAAACGGACAAATATAGGTTTTGTAAAACAGAATTGGAAACAGTTGCACACCTTGTTGCTGGTTGTGACATACTAATGGCAGAAGGACTGTATACTGAAAGGCATAATAATGTGGCAAGACTGTTGCACTGAGGATTGTGCAAACATTATGGTATAGAAGTGGCTGAAAAACTCTGGAAACATGAGCCACAAAGCGGCATAGAAAATTATGAAGTGCACATCACATGGGATCACCCATTACCAACAGTTCAAAAGATAGATGCGAGAAAACCAGATTTAGTGGTCCATGAAAAGAAGACAAAAGTAGCATTGAGCACTGAAAACAGTACACCCAGTGGCTACAGTGTCTTACATACAGAGAGAAAGTCATAAAATATCAAGATTTGCAGGCAGAAATGAGAGCTAAGTGGAAGAAAGATACCCAGAGAGTTCCAGTAGTAGGAGGAGCAGTGGGTCTTATAAAAAAAATCTACAATCTTATTTAGATACGTTACCAAAACATGTAAGCACATACAAATTGCAGGAGGAGTCATTACTGAGCATATTGTGGGTGCTGTGAAGAGTACTTTTGGCTGACATCAAAGATTGAAACATTACTAATTTCATGAACTTTAATTGTACTTTGACTTAGGAATGGGGTCAATTCCTGTCATGGTATTAGAAACACGAAAGATTTGGAGAAATTAAAGGTAGAAACCTTATAAATGTGCAAAGAATCGTATCCAGGGGATACATTATTTACTTTTTACAAGTCCCACTAAGGATAAAAGAGTATCCCTGATGTTCCACCCAGTCAGCGGGAACAAGCAGCACTGGAAATTCAAAAGCTGCTAAACAAAAGAGTCATCCAAGAGGTACCACCAGACCAAACGGGCTCCAGTTTTTACTCAAGGTTCTTTTTAGTGCCAGAGAAAACAGGGGACCTGAGGCCCATCCTAGATCACAGTTATCTAAACAAGTTCATAAAGAACTCCAAATTCTGGTTGGTCATGGTTCAGTCTATTCTGCCTGTTACTCCAGAATGGCGACTGGATGTGCTCGTGATGTGTAGATCTGAAGAATGCCTACTATCACATCAAATGAACAGGCAATCCTGCACATTTCTTCACTTTTGGCTTGGAGCCAGTCATTACCAGTTCAGAGCCCTGCCCTTTGGTCTCATCACAGCCCCCAGGGTGTTCACCAAATGTATGGCAGTGTTTGCAGCTTAACTAAGACTGCAGGGATTCAGGGTGTTTCCTTATTTAGATGACTGGCTCCTCACCACTTCAACTAGGCCTCTGTTAATAACAGCCAGAGTCTATTTTCTTCAGTTGATCCACTTTTTATGCATCACTGTAGATCTTCCGAAGTCCAAACTTCAACCAGTACAAGTCTTGGAGTTTATAGGGGCTCGCCTAGACACAACAAATCTTCAAGCATCCTTGCCACGTGGGAAGAATTCTTTCTCTGAGATTACATGGCAGTCAAATTATGCCGCATCCCTTTCTTCCAGCCAAATTGATTTTAAGAGCTCTGGGGTCAATGGCTGCAGAGATCACCTTGATTCCAACAGCTTGTTTTCACATGAGAATCCTGCAGTGGACCCTACAAGTGCAATGGTCCATCTTATTCCAACCGTTATGATTCCCAATAAAACTATTCATGGTTTGCAAGGACTTGTTGCAGTGGTGGATCCAATCCAATGAGATTTGTCAAAGTCATCCCTTTATCCTTCCTCCACCCTTCATCACATTGTCCACGGA
Source organism: Protopterus annectens (assembly GCF_019279795.1). Taxonomy (NCBI): domain Eukaryota; kingdom Metazoa; phylum Chordata; order Ceratodontiformes; family Protopteridae; genus Protopterus; species Protopterus annectens. The sequence continues at coordinate 302,382,618 of NC_056749.1, forward strand.
CGCCTCACAATTTGGGTGGGGGGCATTACTTGGGACGGCCTATTCAAGGCATGTGGACCCCAGTAGAGACCAAATTGCATATAAATGTCCTGGAGATGAGAGTGGTCCTATTAGTGTTGCAGGCGTTTCAGAACTCTCTTCCTCTAGGAACAATTGCTATTCAAATGGACAATATGTCAGTGGTTTGGTGCATCAACAAATGGGGGAACCAGATCTTACCCTCTTTGCCGAGAAGCAATGAGAGTTTGGCAATGGTCAGTCTGTGACAATTGCTTTCTTGTAGTGATGCACATTATGGGGGCAATCTAGTGTTCTAGAGGACAGTCTCAACAGAACTATTCTGATGCCTCACAAGTGGTCCGCCAGTCAGTCAGTGGCAGACATGATCTTCCACAAGTGGGGTCAACCGTGCTGCAATCTTTTCGCCTCTCCCCTCAACAACAGATGCAACAAGTTCTTTGCCCTAATCCCTCCTCAGGGACAGTCACTAAGAGATGCTGTAGTCCACATTTGGCCCTCCAGTCTTTTTTATGCTTATCCTCCCCCACTCCTAATTCTCAGGTTCCTTCAGAAAGCTACCAGGTTGAAGAGCAAAGTAATCATCACAGCTCCCTTTAGGCCTCGGCAGATTTGGTTTCCCTTCCTGTGGTCTCATCTGTTATGTTCTCCTTGGACACTGGACCCCAGTCCTTATCTCCTCTCACACCCATCCGGCATGATTCACCAGGACTTCCCAGGCCTCAAATTGACTGCATGGTTTCTCCAATTCCAGTGATGGCTAGACATTACAGGCTTTCCTGTCCTTTTCGAAGAATCTTGTTTTCATCTCAGAACCTCTCTACCAGAATTATTTACAAAAATAAATGGAAGAGATTTTCCTTGTGAGCTCAGCAGAGAGATTTGGATTCTTTCTCTGCTCTATTCCCCACTGTTTTAGCTTTTCTAGGTTTTCTTTTTCAAGGTGGGGCTAGTTTCTGTTACTATTAAGGTTCAACTGGCTGCCATTTCAGATTTTAACATTGGAGATATTTTTTCTGTGGCATCATCGAAGTTGTATAAAGCCTTTTTAAGGGTACCTTTTTACTTAAGCCATCTGTTAAGGACCCCATACCACCTTGGGATCTTACTTTAGTGTTACAGACTTTGATTCAATCACCCTTTGAACCATCTGCAAAAGTGGACTTCAAATTTCTTTCTTGAAAAACAGTTTTTCTTGTAGCCATAACCTCGTCTAGGCAAGTTTCTGAACTCCAGGCACTCTGCTCTAAGCTGCCATACTTAATCTTCCATAAGGACAAAGTGGCTTTACGTACAAATCCATCCTTTTTGCCCAAAGTTGCATCAGAAGCAAACATAATCAAGTCGTCAATTTGCCTGTTTTCTTCCCTAAGTTTGAAAGCAGAGATGAGTACATGCTTCATTCTTTAGATGTACATAGACACCTTTGTTTATATTTCCATAGAACAAAGGACTTTAGGAAGACTGATCAATTATTCGTTTTCTTTGCCAAAAGTAAGTTGGGTAGGCCTGTCTCAAAAACTACAGTAGCCAAATGGATTACTGATCATGTTTATTTCTTAAAAAGTTTGACTTTGCCAAGACAACCAAAAGCTCATTCTACTTGGTCAATGACTACATCATCTGCTTTTTGGTTCAGAGCTTCCATTGATGATATTTGTGTGGCTGTCACTTGGTCTAAAGCTCATACTTCTATGGCTCATTACAAATTGGACATCACCTCCAGAAATAGAGCTGCGTTTGGGTATGTGGTACTCCTGAATATCCTTCTATGAGGGCCTCCTTCCATGGGGACTCTCTCCCATTCGTTGAGGAATGAAAATGACATTATCAGATGTTTAAGTTATGTACTTGCCATAACTATGCATCTTTGTTCATTTTCATTCTTCCTGAACTCCTCTCCTACCTTCCCCCTTCCTTGTTTTTGGACATGGCTGATGGAGTTTATTAGGAACCTTTGTGCTTGTCTGAGCCCCTATTCTGTTCTCTTCTATCACATATTGTTCTTTCAAACTTTGTTTAGAGGCAGCAAACTTGATCTGAGGTAAAATAGTATTGAGGGGCATTATGGGTAAAGGGAGGAGCTTGAGAGTCTGATCGACTGCAAAAAAGTGGCAGAGTCTGATCTGAAGATTGGATCCAAACCTATTCATTGGGAAAGAATGAAAATGAACAACACGCATGCATAGTTATGGTGGGTATATAACTTAAAATTACATGTGAAATCTTTAGAGGTATGTTCAGTGTACACACACAAATGTTATTGGCCTTCTTCAGACAACTTTTTCTCTAGACATAAGTTTTATGTGGGATGGACTATCCTTCTACTTCAGTTGTCCCATGAATATATTGTTTACGGACTGATGGTCCATGCTGGCACCTTTTGTCTGCCAGATCACTTAGTTTGAATGCGGGATAGTACTCAAACACACCACACATCCATCCTTGTGTTATATCTGCTTTCTAGCAGCAAAATTATTTCTGATTCTGTAGTGATACATAGTGTGGGACTGGACTCTGTTAGAATCTTTCATGTAGATGTGTGTTGACTTATGTTTTTGCAGTCCTTGTAATACCCACTTCCCGTATGGCCTCTTTAAAAACATTACTTCAGCTTCTTGAGGTGAGGTCACAAGACAGGCTTTTTCTGTATGCCAGTGATCAAACTGAGGATAATCTTCTCTGTTACTTATTGCATAATAACTATAAGAATCAATCAGAGGAGGTTGGAGGGGTTTGAGAAGAGAGATCAGATGGGGGCAGTTCACAACAATACAATGGGGGGGGGGGTTGTGTGTGCATTACTCCCAAGTATGCAACAAAGTCTAGAGGGTTTGGGATCTTTGGAACTGTTTGCATAGGTATTTTTATACCCCAAGTAAACTCCAAAGAATTTTTCCTAAGGTCAATTACAAATGCAGGTGTGATGGGAAAGAGATAATTGGGAACATATTTTTTCGGAGTAATGAGGTGGCAGACTTTAAGGATTCCATGCAGACTGCTTTGTCAGAAATACCTGGGTAAGCAAATTGGTTTAACTAAGGAAATTATTTTTTGAACTGATACAGAATTGTTATTGCCTAAACACAGTAAAGCCGTGCTGAATCTAATTCTGATGGCTGCCAAGAAATCAAGTCAAAGTCTAAACTGTACTAGCAGTAGTGAATGTAGCAGCAGAGATAAAACAACTGGAAATGGGAACTTTAGAAAAGGGTAGGAGCAAATTACAAAGAAAGAAATGGGAATTGTGGGAATTATACACACAGAGCAATGTTTTGAAGGAGGAATGAGGTTTAAAAGAAGGCAGGATTTGAATGAGCTATGCAGTGTTTGACTGACAGTGATTGGCTAGATCATGGGTGATGTATAATGTTTGCAAGTAAAATATGTCAATATGGTTTGTTTTCATTTACATATAAGTGTATGATTGCCTGTGTCTTAACTGATAATTTAAAAAGGATGTTTCTTGTTTAAAAAAAAAAATTCCCTGTTACTCAGAGGACCTTTGCACAAAATGTAGTTCAGAGGTACTTATAAAACACATTCTGTTATTCAGCTACTGGCTACTGTTACTGCCCCATTAGTCTTCACTGTATTGTCCATTGATAGCAAGACTTTCTGATGGGCCTTACCCACCCTGGAGCCTTGTTTTAGTCCATGGTTCATTGGCTCTTCTGCAAGTCAGTTCTGCTTAACTTCATTAGTGCTAATAAGAGCTGTACCCAGAACACTATTTGAATATGAATTATGCCTTTGACAAAATGTTTCAGTTCTTTTTATGACCATTTATCTTTTTTCCCTTACTGCTGAATGGTCAGCAGTGTATGTACAGACCAAATAGATGTACATTACCCTTAGGCATTACATACCTGAGCTTTTAGACAACAGTTTAGAGCAACAGTAGTATTTTCGTTTAGGTTCTTTTTTCATAGGTTCCTTCTGCCCATGTTCCTCATTGTGTATGGATAAATGTAGCTCCCCACACAGATTCCTTCTCTAACAGAAAGTCTGTTTTGGATTACCAACAATGCATTGTAATACAGATGGAGCAAAAAAAAAACAAACCATTAGATGCAGTTGAAATTTAAGCCTTTTGTACTAGGTGTGATTTTAAGGATAGGCAGTTTTCTTCAAATTTTAATTTCATGTTTGTGGGCAAAGATGTGGGGAAAAAAGAAGCAGGTGTATTTAACAGAATCTGCATGCCATTGAACAGAAACATGAGAACAAGTTGCACTTCCAAATAGCCCTTGTGTTAAAGTCAGTAGAGTTGATGCAGTGGAGTCTGAAAATGTATCAGAGACATTGTCACAAGAATGTAAGCTAAAAAATGTAATGTAATTAAATGTAAAATGTAAAGAAATGCTGATTAAGAGAAGAAATATTGAAGGACATGGATGCCGAATGTGATTGTTTGAAAATACTTCAGAGGCATTAAGAGTAGTTAAGAATAAAACAGATCTCTTTACACCATCCCTGGGATTCAATAATGTCTACACTGTGTACACCCTTCTGAGTGAACAGACAACACATGCATAACTCACACCTTCTTCCTCCTAATTTTAGTTTTCCTCATGATATTCTTGCAGTTTTAAATACTGACAGGGATTTATAAAGGTTACCACAAAGTGTAGACTACATGTACACTTTAGGGTAAGCTTTCTGAGTGACTCAAAAGCACAAAAAATGTGATGAGAAATTTCTTGAATACATATAGTGTACACTCAGTGTAGGCTTATTGAATCTGGCCCAGTATTTTTTTTTTTGTTAAGAATTGTAGCAGTTAAGAAAGGCAAAGTCTTAATATTCTGGGGTGATTTGTTTGAGAAGTTTGGAATGGTCAAACAAATTCAGTGTTAAAGCAAAGAGTGGGATGTGTTCAGCAGCAGTTATACAGCTGAAGAGACATCTCAGATATTCTGCAGAGCCATGACAGTGGTATCATTTTAGAATGTTCTCATTTATTTACAGGCTTAGGAAGTTTGTCAGGAAAACATCGGATACAAATAAATCCTCATGCTATACCAGTAAAGCATGTTCCAGAACGAGCACCATTTGCTGTCAAGAGTAGAATTGAACTGGTACTAAAATGAATGGAAATCTTGGGTGTCACTAAAAAGCAATTAGAGCTAACAGAATGGGTCAGTAGTGAGTTTGCTGTTGTGATTCAAGACAAAATGTATATTTTAAGATCTGAATACAATGGTTAAAAATTTGAGTATCGTCCATTGCACTTCTAAAGAAGTGGTTGCAGTAATGCCAAATAAGTTATTTTCATTACTAGATTCAAGTCAGTGGTTATGGAAGATAATGCTAGATGACAATTTCGCCAAGTTGTGTGCAATTTAAGATGTCCTCATGAAGGTGCAGATTCCCTAGACTTTGGTTTGGGTATTTCATCAACACCAGCTGTGTTCCATAGAGCTGTAGCATGACTAACTGAAGGCTTGGAAGGTGGTGTAAACATAATTGCTTATGTTTTAGTGTGGGATCAGATCCAGGAAGAGCATGATAATAGGCTGACTGATACAGCTGCTAAGTAAATTGACAACACAGTTTCAAGTTAAAGGAAAACTCCAGCTTAGAACTAAAAAAACATAGTTTTTCATTGTATCTTTGTTATCTGAGCTATGTTAATGCCTCAAAGTCATTCCAAGTGCTTCTTTTACAATTTGAATCTGTTTCCCTCAAAATGGTGGATGATGGGGCCTGCCTTGGTAACTTAATCCTGTTTTCTTGCTTTCATTCCTTCTTCCCAGAATACATTTCAAATCCTTTTTATATGAGTCATGCTGGACATAAGGAAGGGGTGTTTGTTTTCTCATTCCATTAAGATAGAATGGCAGGACTGTGAAGCACTATCATCTAAGCACACCTTCTGTAACAGAGCTACTTGTATTTTTCCTGACTAAGCCTCATGCATGTGTCTCAGAGCTTGTTCTGTGCTGTAAATAGTTGATCTGATGTCAATTTTCATTCATTCCTCAACCAGTGGGACTCTGATCTGACCCTCGGATCTGAATCAGCTGTTCTGCTAGCTTGCAACTGCCAAAAGACTATTGAGCTCACTTCCTACCAATAATGCTCTAAGTCCAACCTCCCTCAGATCTCGTTTGCTGCTTTCTTGCTTAGATGTGGCAGCCTTGGCTCTTGAGCTGAAATTTACAGATAAGTGGGATTTATACTTCCTTTCTGGTATTGAGCCTTTTTCTTTGGTGTGATACATGTTTTCTGTTCTTTCTGACAGTTTCTGTACTTTTCGTTGCTCATTTTTGTCTGTTTTTACACTTTGGTATACTGTTCACTAATAGCTGATAGACCTTCCTACCCTCTACACACTTGTGTATTTTCTTAGTTATTACCATCACTGATATTTCCTTTCTCTCTGCTGAGATATATAAAACAAAAAAAGAATACTATTGGGAGATTCTCTTTTTTTCCACTGTTTTTTTTTTGTATTTAGATTGTCATGGTAGCTGTGTGTTGTCCTCTTTATGATTGTTGGTGATTGTTCCATTTGTTGTGAAAATGTCTGAAAACGGCTTTAAAAAATGTGGCAGATGCGTTCACAAAATGCCGCTCTTGTATTCTCATCACTTATGCATTTACTGTTTGGGTCGTGATCATTTGGACCAGGATTGTTTTGTGTATGCTGGGTTCAACCCCAGAGCGTTGACGGAGAGGCAGAATAAGTTGATTTTGAAAGGCCTTCTGCCTACTCCTTTTGCTTTTGCCATTGCTGGAGTTCAGTCTCTTTCTTCTAAATCTAAGGAATCTTTCAAAAGATCTACATCCTCAGATTCAGCGGCTTCGACTTCATTGGAGTTGAGGAAGATAAAATCCAAGTTGGCTACTACTGTTTCTGGGCACGACCTTCTTTGGAGCCGATAAATTCAGTGGCTGATGCTCCTCTAGATCAGACTAAGAGCTCTTAGGATCTGACAGCTTTGGACCCAAGGCCTCTGCCTTTTACCGTCTATTCCCCTAGTGTAGATCCAGTGCCTTTTAGGGTGCCCTCACCTTTTTTAGAGTGGCAGTCTCCTCATCGGTGCTTTTGACTCGCTCCTGCAGAAGCCTCACAGAAGAGTATGTGGAGAGAATGATAAGATTATTCAAGGAGCATTTTGAGAAGGGAGTCGTCGTGGTTCCTAACCCCTCAGATCGGGAACAGCGTCCTTTCACTCCCCCACCATATATGGTTCCTCTTCTGACCCATCATGTGGTATCAGAGTCCTTTGTTCTGATTGTTCTGGGTCCATCTTTGTCGGATCCAAAGAAATTGCCTTCTTTGGGTCAGACTGCTACTCTGTGTGCGCTGGCCCTGACAACTTTTGATTTAGATGACTCTCTGAGCCAAAGCTTCCAAGTTGTATCCAGACAGAGGGGATCAACTCCAAAGTTTTCAGAGCTTTCTATTCCTCATGGAGTTTCAACCTTTGACAGCTTTTCTCCGACTTCCACCTCAGGTGTTCAGCCTTTGAAGCAGGGGGAGGTAGTGGGCCAGAAACTCCTTTTTCTTGGTTGCATTGCTTTTCTTTTCTCCAGCGTACTCGGTCTTTGAGGTTGTGAAGAGAGTGTTCTCTCCTCCAGCAGATCAGGAGGGCCCTTCCTCCTTGGATCCAACTCTAACTTCTCATCTGACTATGCCTGGTGAGCCTCATTAATCCACTTTACTGGGACAGCTGGCCTGAAGCTTCCAGTCTACCCAGCCGGGTATCTTTAGTTCTTCTGATACTTCTCCAGAACATCCCACCAAAGAAGTTCCTCAGAAGAAAATGTTCAAGAGGAAGCACTTGGTCTCCCCTCAAGAGTCTGTCACAGAGGATACTGACTTCATTGAGGGAGAAGGTTCTCCCAGGTCACCACCCGATGACATCTCCTTTGGAGATATTCTTGAGATCCTTAGGCAGAAGGGAAGTTGGTCTGCCTATAACCCAACTCCTAAGGAGTCTGTGCTTCTAGAAGCCTTCAGAACTGGCCCGTCTACCTCCTGGGTCACTTTCGCACTGATGACCTCATCAAGTTGGTATCTCGGTGGTTGTGGAAGGAGCCTGATAAGATTGAGCTGATCCCCAAAAGACCTGATAAGATTCTGGCTTCACCAGTATGGATAAAGCATTGGAGCAAGGGTATACGCTATGGTCTTAGCGGCAGTTGTGAAGAAAGGAACTCATGGAACAGAGTTCCTCTGCCCACTCCCCAACAGGGAATGTAGGGCTCTGGACAGATGTGGGAAGAGAGGAAAGTGTATGCTTCAGCGATGTTTACCCTCTGATCGCTGAATTATTTGGCACACTTCATGAGGTTGCAAAGAGACTTAATGAAGGAGCTTTCCAACTCTCTGCCAGGGACCATTACTGGAGAGAGACAATCCTCTGTTGCCTCACATTTGGCAACCCTTCAGTCGATCACTGATTCATCCATGAGGCTCATCTGTCATGTTACAGAAGGTGGCTCAAGGGCTGCGGTTTCAGGCATTTCCATATAGAGGCATGCCTGGATGTGCTTGTGTGATTTTTGTGGAGCCTCTTAAGTTATCTTTCTTCACTGCTCCTTTTGACAGTTCCTCCTCATTTGGCCCCACAGTGAAAGACACACTCTCCAGGTGAGAGAGGAATGGGAAGACCCTATCTGCAATGGGCATACGTTTTTCCACTCCTCAGTGGAGTTTTTCCAGGAACCAAATGAGAAGTCTTAAGATGGGAGTCGAGAATATATCGGGGTCCTTTCCAGCACACATGTAGAGGTAGTTCCCTCTTGCAAAGGTGGGAGCAATAATGGCAGAAGATGCCCCTGTGTTGGAGGAGGCCTGCAAAACCTGAAGGTTGAGGAATTTCTTTTCTGACAGACTCTTTCAGTGCTCCTGAACAGAAGCCAGATTGCCTTCCTCTGGAGGCAGTCAAGGGTTACTTATCTCTGCACCAGGAAGCCAGGAAAAATTTAACAAAAGTTACCTGGGTGCAGAGGATTATTCCCAGAGGGTGTATTGCTTGCTTTTCCCTTCCACCCCCATTACACAGGAAAATGCCCAGTTGTCCAGCCAGTCAGAGGGAGGAAGCAGCACTGGACATACAAAAGCTGCTAGAAAAGAGTCATCCATTAAGTCCCTCCAGACCAGATGGAATCCAGAACTTACTCAAGATACTTTTTAGTGCTGAAGAAAACAGGGACTGAAGACCAATTTTGGATCTCAGTGTGCTAAACAAAGTGGTTTGACACCCCAAGTTCCGGATGGTCACGGTTCAGTCCATTCTGCCCTTTCTGAGCAAGGATGATTGGATGTGCTCCATAGACCTTCAGGATGTGTAGTATCACATAAAGATGAACAGAAGATGCAGAAGGTACTTGCACTTCAGCTGGGAGCCAGTCATTACCAGTTCAGAGAACTGCCCTTTGGCCTCATCAGAGCCTTCAGAGTGTTCACCAAGTGCATGGCAGTGGTAGCAGCTCGCTTGAGATTGCAGAGATACTGTGTTTTCCATATTTGGATTACTGGCTCATCGCTGAACCGACCAGGCATCAACTAGTACAAGAGAGAGACCAAGTGTTGCAGACTTGTTCAGATCTTGGGATAACAGTCGATTACAGCAAGTCTCATTTACAACTTACTCAGACGCTGGAGTTCATAGGGGCTGTATTTGACATAGTGCCCATGGTCGCATCTCTTCCCATGCTGAGAGTGCAAACAATAAAAACTTGAGTATTGTCTGCAGTACCAGGATATCAGCACGATTGGTTCTTCAGGCATTAGGGTCAGTGTCAGCAGCTATAATCCTTCTGCCTTTCAGTGATTCCATTGGATAATAAAGAATATTTTTCACACACAAACAGGCTGCAAGCTCAAAAAACATGCTCAAGCGATTATGTATAGGCTCATAGGTGAGTACTAGGCTAATGACCCTGGAGTCAACACAAGCTTAGCCCAAGAAATTACCCAGTCGTCCTGTTGCCGGATGTTAGTTCCTTGTGCCCCTCTCAAGCAAGGCTGTTGAAATGATCCCCGGGGTGAATTTCCTGTTACCCATCCACTCATCAAGATTCCTCTTGAAGAGGGCTAGTCAAGTGCTCTGCTTGACATTAATGAGGAGTTTATCCCAGAGTATGGGTAGTCTCTGGGTTAGGAACCTGTCCCTCCAGCAGGTTTTGTTTATTGTGGTGATGAGGTTGAGGTCCTTGGACCGTGTGGTGCAGTGGGATTGAGTCTTTTTCAGATGAAGCATGTCTAGTAACACTGGGTCAGACATGGCTTTGTATGCCAAGCAGAGATCGCCTCTAAGTAGGCGATATGAGACCGAGTATAGCTGTAGTTTTTTGAGTCTGTGTGCTTAGGGCATGTGTTTGAGTCCTAGGATTCTCTTTGTGAGAAATTTCTGTGGCCTCTCTAGTTGTTGCTGATGTCTAATGAGGTACATGCCAAATGGGGCATTGTAATCTATATTGGGTCTAATGAGGGATGAGTAGAGAGGGATTATGACTTCTTCCTGGATGAGAAACCTTTTGTAATGAGGTGTGCCACATAGAAGGACTTCCTAACTACAGTGGCCACATGGTTGTTTGAGAGGTTACTGTCTACTTGTGTCCCTAGATCTCTTATCACACCTTGGGAGCTGAGAGGGCTACTGTTGATGTGGTAGTTTGTGGGCACTGTGTTTTCCCCAAAGGGGATGACTATTACTTTTTAGCATTGAGCTTGAGACCATGGATGTTCTTCATGCTTCTCTGTTGCAGTCATCACACTTGGGTTATCTGCCTGTAGGTAGCCCTCAGTCGGCCCGAATACCAGAGACTTGGTATTTCTGCGTTGGTTGCTGTCACTCCAGGACTGATGTCAGGTCATCAGGGGTATAAAAATCAGGCAGCCGATGCCATTACATCAGTCTTTCTTGACAAGGAGCCAGAAGCAGAAGCAGTTCACAAGTGCCGGTCGGCCGTTACCAGAGTTTTTCATTTACGAATCGAATAATCCTGAAGTCTTCTAAAGCTAAGTAGTCCGTTGGGGATTCTTTTTTCTTGCTCTAACCGATGTCAGAAAAAGTTAACAATTGTCTTGCCTGTGGAAAGCAAGTACCACACAGAGATTTTCATTCTTACTGCGTCACCTGTCTAGGCCCAGAACACGACGTACATCGATGTTGGTTTTGCCCCTTGTTCAATGCCCGAACCATTCGTCGTCGGGCTCTCATTGTCGCTAAATTCTTTTGCTGTCGATCTACCTATTCCGAAATGGCTTCGGTAAGCCATCCGACTACCGATATTTTGAAAAAACGTAAGGATAAAGACAGAGACAGACCGCACAGGTCCAAAGCTGCTGGCGAAGCTTCCGTTAAGCTAGTCGCCAGTTCACTGGTACTCAGTGAGGTGCTTTTGCAGCCTCTGATGCCCGCTTCAATGGATTCACAGGCTTCTACTGAGACCCGTTCGGAGACTCTTCTTTGACTATGGAACCTGCGGATGTCTTTACCTTGGATGGGTCCGGAGCCGCTGAGCAAGCACCGACTTCTGAGGCAGTTCTTCACACTACCAATGTTAGATTCAAACCAATGACTTTTTTATCTAAAACTACCGGGTTTCTTAGGCCAAGAGTATGCAGTACGCCTAGAAAACCAACAAACAAAACGCATGCACCTACTCCCTTGCCACAACGACAAATGCTTAGAATGGCAGAAGACCTTATCATGTTGATTAGGGGAAGGCTGGCAGAAGACCTTATCATGTTGATTAGGGGAAGTCAGCCTTCCCCTGCTAAGAGGAAAAGAGACCACTCCCCTGCAGCTTCAACATACCCAGGAGTTCAATGATTCTGAGGTATCTGATTATGAAGACATGCCCTTATCTGTTTGAGGATTCAGATGCAGAGGAATCCATTCCCTCTGCCTCTCCTCCAGCGAATTTTTCTTTTGGTGAAACCTTACATGATTTAAGAGAGCATTTCCACTGGGAATGCCAAGACTATCCTCAGTCCAAATAGAGACTCAGAGAATTTCTAGATTTGCCACAACACAGGCCTTTAGCAATACCCCCCATCCTGGAGGTTGTTGATGATGTTTTTGAATCCAGCCTTACTCCTGATACTTTACCCCCTGCCCCTAGGAAACCAGGCAGGTACTGCAGAGTACCTGACGCACGCAAATTTATTTTCAAAAATCCTACTTCTGACCCAAACATAATTTCCCAGGGGCCTAAAGGTATCAAGGCAACTACAGCCAAGAATCCCACTCCTTTGGACAGGGATTCCAGAGCTTTGGACAGATGGGGTAAGAAGGTATATATCTCTGCAACTGTTGCTGTTAGGGCATTGAATTGTCAGCTTCACATGCTGAAGTACCAGCAACATATTATGGAACTTATTAAACAAAAAATAGCAACTTTACAGACTGTGCAGAAAATAAAGAATTGCAGGAGATTCTGCACTCTGCAAGCCAAGTCAGCAAGCATATTTTGCAGTGTGGCTTTGAAGCATCTTGTAGGGCAGCAGTCACTGATTCTGTACTGAGAAGACATGCTTAGCTTAAGGGGAAGACCTTACCAGAACATGTCAAATCAAAGTTACTAGATGCTCCTTTGAACAAGGATAGTTTGTTTGGCACCAAAGCAGAAGAGGTTCTTAAAAAGATGGAAGAAAAAGCTAAGTCAATGCAGACTGTTAAAGAATTCTTACAAGTGCAACCTCCTAGACTCAGTAGGCATTGCCTCTGCAAACACTGGTCCTCTCCAGCCCCCTCCAGGCCATCTCAAACCAGACCCAGGGGAAACAGACCATACAGACTAAAGTCTCAGGGTATGCAGAGATCTAAATAATGGAGTGCCCCCACCCCCAAAGCAGGTTGTGGTAATCCACCTCCTTACGGAAAAAAACTCACAATGATTTCTCCATCCCACTCCTCACCTCTGCCCAATTGCTTGTGCCACAAGGAGGAAAGCTTGCCCTTTATGCAAAAAAATGGATGTCCATCACAAAAGACCAATGGGTCCTCAACATTGTATCCCAGGGGTACAAATTTTACATCCACTCACTGCCAACCCCAAAAGGGTTCCCACATCTTCCTCCAAACCAGTGGGCAGAGGCACAAAACCAAGTCCTATCCCTGCTCTCCATCTGAGCTATTCAGCCGGTTCCATTGGAACAGATAGGTCAAGGATTCTATTCTCGACTTTTCCTGGTACCCAGAAAAGAGGGCTCTTGGCACCCAATCCTGGATCTTTCAATTCTCAAGACTTTCCTGGTGGTACCAAAATTCAAAATGCTTACCCTGCAACAGCTTCTACCTATGCTAGCCAAGGATACCTGGTTAGTCACCCTAGACTTAAAAGAAGCCTATCTGCACATCCCTATAAGGGAATCATGCAGGAAGTATCTATGTTTCAGGGCCAGATCTATGCATTATCAGTGCTCTGCACTTCCGTTTGGCTTGGCCACTGCACCCAGAGTATTCACAAAATGCCTGGCTCCATCCATTGCTTTCTGCAGGCAGAGAAATATCCAGATTTACCCGTACTTAGACGACTGCCTGATTCAGGCAGTTAGTCAGGAATTGCTGTTACAGCACCTGACATTTGTAAATAACCTCCTCACTGCCCAGAGGTACACAATCAATGAAAATAAATCAAAACTGGTACCCAGTCAAAAGATGGTATTCCTGGGAGCAAGCTTGAACACAACATCCCAGATGGCATTCCTCACTTCAGAAAAAAAAAGTCTTTCTAACAGCCTACTTCAAAAAAAAAAAAAAAAAATGGCCACCAGAACCCAGCTATCCGCAAGGAAAATGCTGCAGGCCCTGGGGTTCATGGCCTCATGTATACTGCTAATTCCATATGCAAGACTGCATATGAGGAAACTTCAGTGGTACTTGAAAAGTCTTTGGTGCCAACATTCTCAGGACCTGGAAACAGTAATTCCTATCATACCATGTCTAAGGACAGAGTTCCTTTGGTGGACAAAAGCATGCAATCACAACAAGGGACTGCCCTTTACTCAACCCCACGCCATTCAGATCTTAACCACAGATGCATCAGACTATGCCTGGAGAGCACACAAGGATGGCAAATGCATTTAGGGCCACTGGAGCCCAAGTCTAATGCATCTGCACATCAACCAGAAAGAGATGCTAGCTATACAGAATGCACAGACAGCTTTCAGATCCCTACTCTTTCCAGGACAACTTCTAATAAAAACAGACACCACCACAGTTATGTGGTACATCAACAAGCAGGGGGGACCCATTCCTACCCATTCTGCAGGTTAGCCATGGCCCTATGGAACACGGCCTTGGACCTGCAAGTCCATCTGCAAGCTCAGTTCCTGCCAGGCAAACAAAATTCACTGGCAGACAATTTTAGCAGAAACCTCCTAGACCCACACAAGTGGCAATTAGAGCCCAGCACCTTCAATCTTCTGACTCTGAAGTGGGGGGACCCCAGAGGTTGGACCTTGTTGCCTCCCCCTACAACTACCAGCTCACAAATTCTGCACCAGGAACCCTCACAGCAAGGCTTGGAAAGTGGATGCCCTATCCTTTCATTGGGTAAATCTCTCAAATTTATGCATTCCCACTTCTGCTTCTTCTCCCAAGAGTATTGCTCAAAATAAGACAGGACAGACTGAGGACAATTCTGATTGCCCCAGACTGGCCATGGCAGCACCGGTACCCACTCCTGTCCAGCCTGACAATGGTGCCACCATGGCACCTACACCAGAACCATACCCTGCTCTCTCAGCAGGAGGGGCAGATTTTGCATCCACAACTGCAAACTCTAAATCTTGCAGCCTAGCTTATCCCTTGAATCCTACTATGTCATTCTTAAAGCCAGAAGACAAAGTACAAGGAAATACTATGCGGATAAGTGGAAAAGGTACTGCTCCTGGAGTCTATCTAAAGGAGAGGACACAACTATGCCCTCCCTGCCTTTCATCCTGGATTACTTAGTAGAGCTACTCCACAAAGGCCTGTCCTTCTCTTCCATTAAGATACATGCCTCAGCCATTTCAGCTCATTACAACATTGAGCCACTCTCTTCTCACACCCTCTTATCAAACCGTTCCTGAGAGGGGCAAACAACTTAAGGCCACCAAGGAGAGCACCCACTCCTGTTTGGGACCTTAACTTTGTACTGGAAAAACTCACCCCCACCCCCTTTGAGCCTGCAGCATCAGCAGACTTAAAATTCCTCTCTTGGAAAACAGCATTGCTTCTAGCCATGTGTCTGAAATTCAAGCACATAAGGCTGTGGAACCCTTCATTATTTTCCATGCTGACAGGATCTCTCTCAGGGCAAACCCTTCCTTTATGCCTAAAGTGGTGTCCAGTCTTGCTCTCAATCAAGCCATACATTTGCCAAACTTTTTCCCTATTCCTCGAAGTAAAGGGGAAAGGATCCTACACTCTTTGGATGTGCACAGACAGCTCAGATTTTACCTTGATAGGACTAATCCCTTCAGAAAATCAGACCAGTTACTAGTCAGCTTTGCAACAGAGGCAGAGGGCAAGGCCATTTCAAAGCATACAATTGCTAAATGGATAGCACATTACATCCATTTCTGCTACAAGCATCATGGAAAACCAACCCCTCAGGGGGTCAGAACAAATTCCGCTAGGGCAACATCTACCTCTACAGCATTTCTCAAGGAAGTCCCTACCAGGGACATCCTGGAAGCTGCTACCTGGAGTTCTGTACACACCTTCACCAAGCACTACTATTTGCTTATCTTCTTCAAATCCAGGGCAGGTTTTGCAACAGTAGTCCTGCAGGGCATTCTAGCCAGCCCTAACTCTTCTTGACTGCCTCCACCCTTCTTCAGCTTTGGGAATCTACCCAAGTGTGATGACTGCAACAGTGAAACACGAAGAACATAGTACAGATGTTCTTCGTGTTTCACTGTTGCAGTCATCACACTTGGGTTATCTGCCTGCAGGTAGCCCTCAGTCGTACTGAATTACCAGAGTCTTGGGATTTCTGCATCAGATGCTGTCACCTCTTCCATGACATCAGGTCGTCAGGGGTATAAAACATGCAACCGACGCCATTACATCAGTCTTTCTTGCCGTGAAGGAGCCCGAAGCAGAAGCAGTTTGCATGTGCCGGTCGGCTGCTACCTGAAATTTTCGTTTTTCGAGTTTCAGACCTGAAGTCTTCTAAAGCTAAGTACCCCATTGGGGATCCTTTTTTCTTGCTCTAACCGATGTCAGAAAAAGTTAACAATTGTCTTGCCTGTGGAAAGCAAATACCTCACAGAGATTTTCATTCTTACTGCGTCACCTGTTTAGGCTCAGACCATGACGTCCCTCGCTGTTGGTTTTGTGCCTTGTTTAACACCCGAAATATTCTTCATTGGGCTATCTTTGTCGCTAAATTCTTTCGCTCTCGTTCTCCGTATTCCGAAATGGCTTTGATGAGCCATCTGACTATCGATCTTCTGAAGAAACATAAAGATAAAGACAGAGACAGACTGTATAGGTCAAAAACTGCCGATGATGCTTCCATTAAACTAGTTGCCAGTCCACCGGTACTCAGTGAGGCACCTTTGCAGACCCTGATGCCCGCTTCTATAGATTCGCAGGCCTCTGCTGAGACCCATTTGGAGTCCGGTATGCCGCGAGATGCTTCTTCGACTATGGAATCTGCGGATGTCTCTACCTTGGATGGGTCTGGAGCTGCTGTGCAGGCACCGTGTTCTGAGGGTGTATTCCGACCTACTGATAACTTAGTTTTCAGTTGAAACTACCAAGTTTTTCAGACCCAGGGTTCGCACTATGCCTAGAAAACCGATGACCAAAGCACATGCTCAAGCTCCCATGCCACAAAAACAAATGCTTAGAATGTCTGAAGACCTTATTACTTTAATTAGGGGAAGCCAGCCTTCCCCTGCTAAAAGACAAAGAATTGAGTTTCCTTCTGATTCTACAGACCAGGAGTCCGATGACTCTGACCCTTCTGATTACCAGGACATACCCTTATCAACCTATGAAGATTCAGATGCAGAGGACTCAATTCCCTCTGCCTCCCCTCCAGAGGATTTTTCTTTTGGTGAAACTTTACATATTTTAAGAGAGCATTTCCACTGGGAATGCCAGGACTATCCTCAGTCCAAAAAGAGACTCAAAGAATTTTTAGAGTTGCCTCAGCACAGGCCTCTAGCTGTACTCTCTGTCCTGGATATTGTAGATGATGTCTTCATGGAATCCAGTCTTACTCCAGATGCTTTACCACAGGCCCCTAGAAAAGCTGACTGGTACTACACAGTACCTGATTCTCACAAATTTCTATTTAAGAATCCCACTGCAGATCCAGAGACCATTTCCCATGGACCTAAAGGTATTAAGCCTACTACAGCCAAAAACCATACCCCTTCAGACAGGGATTCCAGAGCTTTAGACAGATGGGGTAAGAAGGTATATATTTCTGCAACTCTGGCCATCAGAGCATTGAATTGCTAGTTTCACATGTTGAAGTACCAACAGCATATTATGGAACTAATTAAACAAAAAAATGGTGTTACTTCCAGATTGTGCAGAAAATAAAGATTTACAAGAGTTAATGCATTCTGCAAACCAAGTTAGTAAACATACTTTGCAGGGTGGTTTTGATGCCCTAGAAGCATCTTGTAGGGCTGCAGTCACTGGGTCTGTACTGAAAAGGCATGCTTGGCTGAAGGAACAAATCTTGTCAGATCATGTCAAAGCAAAATTACTAGACGCTCCTTTAAATCAGGACTATTTGTTTGGAAACAAAGCAGAGTAAGTTCTTAATAAAATGGAGGAAAAAGCTAAATCTATGCAAACTGTCAAAGAATTCTTACAGGTGCAGCCACCTAGATTCAGTAGGCATTGGCCTTCTAAAAACTGGTCCTTTCCAGTCCCTTCCTGGCCTTCACAGTCCAAACCCAGGGAACCAGACCACCAAGACTACAGTCTCAGGGTATGCAGAGAGCTAAACAATGGAGTGCTCCCACCTCATAAACAGGGAGTGGTAAGCCACTTCCTTATGGAAAAAGTTCACAATGACTTTTCAATGATCCTTGCCAGCCATGCCCAATTACTTGCGCCCTTAGGAGGAAAACTTTCCCTTCATACAAAAAACTGGATGTCCATTACTCAGGACCGATGGGTTCTAAACATTGTATCCCAGGGATACAGATTTTACTTCCATTCACTGCCAACCCCAAGTGGGTTTCCAGACCTTTCTCCAGACCAGTGGGCAGAGGCTCAAAGGCAAGTACTTTACCTTCTCAATATCAGGGCTATTCAGCCTGTTCCAGTAGAACAAAAGGGTCAGGGTTTCTACTCCAGACTGTTCCTGGTGCCCAGAAAAGGGGGCTCTTGGCACCTTATCCTGGATCTATCAATTCTTGACATCTTTCTTGTGGTCCCAAAATTCAAAATGCTTACACTGCAACAGCTTCTCCCTATGCTAGCCGAGAATGCCTGGTTAGTCACCCTAGACTTAATAGAAGCTTATCTGCACATCCCCATAAGGGAGCCTTGCAGGAAATATCTACGTTTCAGGGCAGGCTGTATGCACTATCAGTTCTCTGCACTTCCCTTTGGCTTAGCTACTGCACCCAGAGTATTCACAAAGTGCCTGCCTCCAGCCATTGCATACTGCAGGCGGAGAAATGTTCAAATTTTCCCATACCTGGACGATTGCCTGATTCAGGCGGACAGTCAGGAATTGCTGCTTAACACCTGACATTTGTAAAAAGACTCCAGCTTCTTTTGGGTACACCATCAACAAAACGAAATCACAACTGGTGCCCAGTCAAAAAATTGTATTCCTGGGAGCAAGCTTGGACACAACTTCCCGGATGGCATTCCTCACTCCAGAAAAGCAGGTCTATTTGACCAACTACTTCGAACAAATGGCCACCAAAACTCAGCTATCTGCAAGGAAAATACTGCAAGCCCTAGGGTTCATGACCTCATGCATTCTGCTAATTCCGTATGCAAGACTGCATATGAGGAAACTTCAATGTTGCTTAAAAAGCCTTTGGTGTCAACATTCTCAGGACTTGGAAACAGTGATTCCTATCATATCTTGTCTAAGGGCAGAGTTCCATTGGTGGGCAGAAGCATGCAACCACAACAAGGGACTACCCTTCACTCAACCCCTCGCCACCCATACCCTGACAACAGACGTATCCGACTATGCATGGGGGGCTCACATGGCAGGCAAATACATTCAAGGCAAGTGGAGCCCAGGACAAATTCACCTGCATATCAATCAAAAAGAGATGCTAGCTGTACAGAATGCTCTGACAGCCTTCAAATACCTAATCCTTCCAGGACAGCTGCTGATAAAGACAGACAACACCACTGTTATGTGGTACATAAACAAGCAGGGGGAACCCATTCCTATCCACTCTGCAGGTTAGCCATGGCCCTGTGGAACACAGCCTCTCAGTTCCTGCCAGGCAAACAAAATTCACTGGCAGACAACTTAAGCAGACATCTACTGGACCCACACGATTGGGAATTGGAGCCCAACTCCTTCAAACTTCTAATCCAGAGGTGGACCTGTTTGCCTCCCCCGAGAACCACCAGTTGAGCAAATTCTGCACCAGGAACCCTCACAGCAGGGCTTGGAAGGTGGATGCCCTATCCTTCACATGGGAAAACCTCTCAATTTATGCCTTTCCCCCTCTGCCCCTCCTCTCAAAAGTACTACTCAAAATCAAACATGCCAGGCCAAGGGAAATTCTTATTGCCAGCACTAGTACCTACTCCTACGCAGTCTAACAACAGTGCCACCCTGGCACCTACATAAGACAACTTCCCTGCTGTCCCAACAGAAGGGACAGATTTTGCGTCCACAGTTACAAACCCTAAACCTTCCAGCCTGGTTTATACCCTGAATACATCACCAGCAACCATCAGCAAACAGGTGCTGGACGTCATTCTTGAGGCCAGAAGGCCTAGTACTAGAAAATCCTATGCCGAAAAGTGGAAAAGATATTGTTCTTGGAATCAGTCTCAAGGAAAGGACACAGCAGTGCCCTCCTTACCTCAAATCCTGGATTACCTAGCAGAGCTGCTCCACAGAGGCCTATCCTCCTCCTCCATTAAGATTCATGCCTCTACCATCTCAGCTCATTATAATACTGAGCCACCTCTCTTTTCTCACCCTCTCATCAAACAGTTCCTGAGAGGGGCTTACAATTTAAGGCCCCCTAGAAGAGCTCCCACCCCTGCCTGGGACTTTAACTTTGTATTGGAAAAGCTCACGCTTCCCCCTTTTGAACCTGCTGCTTCAGCAGAGTTAAAATTCCTCTCTTGGAAAACAGCCTTGCTTCTTGCCATAACTTCAGCAAAAAGAGTGTCTGAGTTACAGGCACTAATGGCTGTGGAACCCTTCATTTTTTTCCATGCTGACAGGGTTTCCCTCAGGACTAACCCATCCTTTATGCATAAGGTGGTGTCCAGTGTGGCTCTAAACCAATCCATCCATTTGCCAACCTTCTTCCCTAATGCTCAGATTAAAGGGGAAAGGATCCTGCACTCATTGGACATATACAGACAGCTCAGGTTCTACCTTGACAGGACTAAACCTTTCAGAAAATCTGACCAGCTGCTAGTCAGCTTTGCTTCAGGGGCAGAGGGCAAGGCCATTTCAAAGCAAACCATTTCCAAATGGATAGCACACTGCATCCATTTCTGCTACAAGCATCATGGAAAACCTAAACCACAAGGAATCAGAACACATTCCACTAGGGCTACTTCCACCTCTACAGCATTTCTCATTGGAGTCCCTACCAGGGACATTCTAGAAGCTGCAACCTGGAGTTCTGTACACACCTTCACCAAGCATTACCACTTACCTATTTTTTCTAAGTCCAGAGTTGGATTTTCTACAGCAGTCTTACAAGGCCTGCTAGCCAGTCCTAACACTTCTTGACTGCCTCCTCCCTTCCTCAGCTTTGAGAATCAGTCCAAGTGTGATGACTGCAACAGTGAAACACGAAGAACATAGTACAGTTGTGTACACTTACCATAAATGTAGATGTTCGAGTGTATTCACTGTTGCAGTCCTAGTTTCCCTCCCTCTAGCCCCCTGGTTTCTATATTCTTTCTACCTGTCCTCTTTGTGGCCATTTACTTTTTACTGGTGGTGTTCCACACCATTTAATAGCATCCTATTTTGGGGGGCTTCTGACATTTGGGGCAAGAAAAACTGATGTAATGGCATTGGCTACATGTTTTATACCCCTGACGACCTGACGTAATGGAAGAGACGACAGCATCCGACGCAGAAATCCCAAGACTCTGGTATCTGGGCTAACTGAGAGCTACCTGCAGGCAGATAACCCAAGTGTGATGACTGCAACAGTGAATACACTTGAACATCTACATTTATGGTAAGTGTACACAACTGTACTTTTTGGCACCAGTTGTTGGTGTCTGTGAGGCCTTTTTTTAGGATGTCGACGTTAACTTGAGAGTCAATAATGGCTCCCAGTTTGCAGTCATCTGCAGACTTGTTCAACCAGAGTCCTTTGGTGTTAGCCTGAACTTCATAGAAGTATATACCAAACAGGAGAGGACCCAGGACAGATCCTTGTGGGACTCCACTTGTGACTACCTGGTAGCCAGAGTTGGAGTCCGCCACTTTCACCGTGTCGGTTGTGTCCGTGAGCCAGTTGGCAACCCATCTTATGATGTAGGGGTTAATGCCTAGATTGGTGAGTCTGTCAGTGATCCCTGAGTGGGGGGATAGTGTCGAAAGCCTTGGCCAGATCAAGGTAGGCTGTGTGGACTGCCTTGCCTTCATCGACCGCTCTGGTGACATATTCAAAGAAGTCTATCAGGTTGAGCAGGCATGATCTGCCCTTCACAAACCCAAACTGTGAGGGGTCAAGGGTTTGAAGGTTCCCAATATCACTATTTATGAGGTCCATAATGATGCGCTCCATGGCCATACAGATCAGGCTCGTCAAGCTGATGGGGCAGTAGTTTTTTGGGTCAGTAGTCGCTCCCCCTTTGTGGAGTGAAATGACTGTAACAGTGTGCCATTTGGTGGGCACAAAGCCTGAAGTGAGGCTGTGTTTGAACAGGGCACTCAGGTGAGGTGGCAGTTCCCTTTGTAATTCGTGCAGCATGCAGCCAGGTATATTATCACATATTCAGATGTTATTATTTTTCCTATTTGAAAACATTGGAAGGCTGGTTCTGATAACTGACATTTAGGATAATTGACTCTCTACTCTATTGTGGTTGCCATCAATGGTCACATTTAATTTGTAGACTACAAAATGCTCATGCACTCTAACAATGTAAAGACGGACTCGGAGTCTGTGGGAATCTCTTACCACGGATCTGCGTGTACTAGATATGCACCTCCCCCCAGGAGGATGTCACAGAAAAGCATAAAAGACTTCTTTATGAACATTATCAGTGCACCTACTTGATAGGGTTACCACTTGTTTCTCTTTCTGCAGTTCTGTCTTGTGTGTGTGTGTTGGGGGGCTGGAAAATGGTAAATGTGCTGATACTTTACAAAAAAAAATATTTTCTGATTTTTCTCTAAATGTCACAGAAATCTTTGATGCTACATTTATTTTATCTTAATGTATAAACTATTGTAAATAATCAACATTTAAAGCTTAGCACTTCAATACTGTATTGCTGCTTATATAAATTTGTGAGAAGAGGTGGCAGCTGCCATTAAACTCTGGACTGATCGGATTGCTTTGTTTTGCTATGAAAGGGGAATGTCAAGTTCTCCTCTCTGCAGTAAAAACAGTGTAAAGCAGTTCCACAGTTTTCTGTCTTTTTTTGTATCAGCTGTTGTGTTCTTGACATTAGCAGGATTCATTGCCATTGTAAGATTGACAGGAGTACCTGACAGTGTAAAAGATAGATTTAACTGTGTCTGTGATATGTCATGCAGGTGGAGATGAATTCTTCTGCAAAGTATGTGAGAAGTTGAGCTTAAAAAAAGTAGGTGAGCTCTCCCTTCCTTTGATTCCAATGCAAGGAAATAAAAGTTTAAAAAAAACAAGGAGGTTAAATTATCTAATATTATGGCACAAAGATAACCTGAAAAAAAATTGCTACATTGCATGCTGGAAGACTTCGCTTGCTGAATTTATTCCAAATGTCATCCTGAGGAATCTGTATCTGCCAAATAGGGTACTGAAAGTAGTCAGCAAAGAGGATTTGCGACCAAGCATCACTTGCCAAAATGAACTTTTTGCATCTGAGAAGAAAAAGTGGCATTTGGTATTAGGGCTGTGACTTCCTTGACTACACATTGGATGATGTGGTCTCATTAATGCTTTGTTCAAATCTCTTGGGTCAGTACATATTCTAGTTTCATCTGAGCCTTTTTTGTGGGCTGATACCATGGACGACACCCATTCAGTTGGTTCTGTAACTAGACAAGTTACACCTTGCTGCATCATTTTATCCAACTGAGCTTTGACTTTATCCTGCATAGCTATTGGAACTTTGCTTGCTGGTCTGACCACTGTATTGACCTCTGGGTCTAATTTCATAGAATACACAACTGGAAGTTTGCCAACTTGTCATCGAAAACATCAGCATACTCTGAGAAAATAGCTTCTGTAAAATTGGAACTAGGTTATGTGCTTATATGATAAACTTCTTTGGTAAAAGAAAGCAAATTCATTCTCAAACTGTCTCTGAGACCCAATACTGACTGCACAGGTCTTAGGATTACATAGAATAACAAGCTGTAACAGTTCCTAGCCAGATAACATGAAAGCACTACTGAGCCTTTGGTTTGAATTTCTTCACCTCCATAAGCAACAAGTTTCACACAGCTAGCCACATCGAGTTGTTCATCTGTTCTCACCTTAGCAGATGTGTCTGCTGACATAACATTACACTTTGAAACAGTGTCTACTTTAAGCTCTGTGGATTTACAGTTGATCTGGACAGTGCAAAACACTTCATTCTTTACCAAGAAATTAACTCCATCAACATTTTCACCAATTACTGATACACCATCTTCATAGAAAATAGAACTGCAGCTCTCTATATGATCAACTTGCTTTTCCGAGTGACCTTTTTTTTCATAACTCTGTGAGGTTTACTTGATTTGCAGAACTTTTGAAAATGGTTCCATTTTTTTATACTTGTGGCATTGCTGACCAAATTCTAAGCATTTTCTCTTTTAGACTCATGATTGGCACCACAGATGTAACGGTTAATAATAAAGCTGGATTTGGGTTTTGTTGACTCACCCTTGTACTGCACTGTGCATGTCCTTTTTAGAACTTGCTGGAAAACTACGGGGTTCCCTAGGTAAACCTGTAAGGATGGCAGCTGCCATGTGCTTAGGCCTGCTTCTGCTAGCCAAGTGTTGCATGCTGTTTACATCTGCTCTGGAGTCTGCTGAATCCATGCTGTTATAACTTGCAAACATACTTGTGTGCCTTTCTGTAACCTCATGAATTTGACAAATCTCAATAGTTTTTCTCAGCATTAAATCACTGTCATTAAGCAAAATCTTTCTCACAGCAACACTATTAGTACCACACGTAAGCCTGTCCTTTATCAACTCATCTTTTAAGTCACCAAACCGACACATTTTGCTTTGTTTCTCAGGTCAGTTATATAAACTGCAAAAGTTTCCACATGTTTTTGATCTCTTGTGTAAAACAAATACCTCTTTAATGTGGTATTTGTCTGGGGGTTACACAATTCCCCTGAATTTGCACTTCAAACAGTCTGAATCCTCCCTTTATCCCTTCAGCCTGTGCAACAATATGACTGTTTTCACTTTCTCCGTTCTATACTGCTGATGCAAACACAAATGAACTCTCTCTTTCAATGTCCTCTGACTCAGCTAAGTTTATCAAAATGAATGCCCTGGTGCATGCATATTTGTCAGAATAAGCTGCTTGTATAAAAATATCATACTCCTGCTCAAATATTCTCCAATTCTTTGCAATATTCTGATCAAACACCAATGGTGAAGGTTTTCTGAATCTGTCTGCCATTGAAGGCTTTTGCAAGTATGCATGAACATACACACATACATATGCCAGCACAACAAGCCTCTGAATAACTGAACTTTGAGAAATAAGTCTCTTGGGCACTGTAATGCTCTTGAAATCACTGTACTGTAAGAAATCACCTCTTATCAGTGTAAGAAACATTGTGAAATAAGACTTTCTGGAACTGTAATACTGTTGAAATTACTGTACCGTAAAAGTCACTTATTGTAAGAAACATTTCAAAATATGTGCACTGTGCAAATAAATTGGGCAAAAGAAGCACAGAGTAAGAAACATTTCAAAGTAACTGCACTTTGCGAATAAACAGTACACAGCACACTGAAGCTTCCCCAAAATTGCTGTACTTGTCTAAGTAACTCTGTACAGTGCAAGGAACTCTCTGTTATGGTGGCACTTTGCGTATGGAGACACCCAGCACAAGAAACTGTTCGAAATGACTGTATTTTGACTGCACTTTATGAAATAGTTGCACTTTGCACACAGACTCTTCAGAATAAATGTACAGAAATAAGCACACACTGTAAGCACTCTTACACACTTTGAGATGCTTCGAATAACTTTAGTTATGCCCTGAATACAATGTGAAGTAGTAGTTATGCCAAAACACAGTACTTTGCAAAAAATCATGCAGTCACCTTGCTTTATTATGCTTAATGTGCACTTTTTGTCCTTTTATTATATTCATTTTGCACATTTAATCTTTTTCCATGCCCAATATACTTTTCTTGTGCTCGTTTTAATCTAAACATGTCGTTTTGCAGTTCAGAGGTAATTCCAAACCCCTTGTGTGCTTTTCTGATATAGTTTTAAACATTTTCTTTAATTAATAAATGTTTTGTGCCTCTCACTTGTTTAATAATGCGGTTTGTGCCCTTATAATGCTGTGTTTTATCTTTTTTTATAAAGTCATTTGTACAAGTTTTCATTACCTTTGGTTTACTTCTGGCCCTTTTTTGTGCTCATTTCTTTTAGTTTACCTTCACTGTTAACTCTGCACCTCGTAGCTCTGAAAAGCAGTCTCTGGAATCCTGGTTCTGACACCGTTTTGCTCGTCGAGTCAGGATAAAATGGATGAGTCTTTGTGGGTTCTGTTCAAGCAGCTTTATTATGTATAAACGCATCAGGATTGAGGCTTAATAATGTTAACTTAGATAAACTTATAAACAAACTAGCTGTTACACTCATACATGCTCACTCACTGGCTGCACTCACAAAATGGCACTGAAGCTAGCACGTGCTGGCTGTTTACATGCACGAGCTGACCTTGAAATGCTTCTTAAAGGTGCAACATATACACACTATTCTACAATAGGGTTTACAGATGAGAGAGAGGTTAAGATTACCAAAACTTAGGGAAGGTTTGCAGCTGACTCAAGATTTTGTTGCAGTTTATGGGTGGATGTAAGCTTCTGTAGAAAGGACTGTGGACATTTGTTCATATGTCCTTTGATGATGTGGGATATTGCCAGCTGTGCCAGGAGAGTAGAGCAGTGCATGTGTAACATATGCCAGCATAGCTAGGTGGAGTTTATAGGTTCATAGATTAGGTTCATAGATTAGTACTAAGCTAACTGCCCTTGCGAGCCATTTTAAGCTTAGCCAATTATCCCTTGTGAGACTCGAACCCTGCACCTTGTGTTTGTAAGACAAACACCTTAACCATTAGGCCACCCTCCCACCCCAGTTGTATGTCATTTGTATATCAAAGTGATTTGTACAGGTGCTTGTGTTGAACATGTATTTGTAAAGCTGCTTGTGCTAAAACTGTACCAACAGTGGGTCCTGCTGGTCAGAAAAGAACTACAGTTGTATGTCAGACTGTATTGTAACTATTGAAATGAATATATTGTAACACAGAATACAGAAAAAGAAGAGGTAGGGCTCTAAGCCAATTTGTATAGGACTGTGTGTTGATACCCTGGATATTTTTTGTGTTTCACTGTTGCAGTCATCACATTTGGGTTATCCCTGCCAAGGTAGCCCTCGGCCTTCCCGAATACCAGAGGCATAGTATTTCTGCATCGGTTGCTGTTGCTTCAGGAGTGACGTTAGGTCGTCAGTAGTATAAAGTAAGGCAGCCGATCGATTACATCAGTCTTTCTTGCTGAGGAGCCCGAAGCAGAAGCAGTTCGCACGAGTGCCGGTTCGCTGCTACCTGAGTTTTTGTTTTCCGAATTGAAGTTGAAGTCTTCTAAAGCTAAGTACTCCGTTTGGGATCCTTTTTTCTTGCTCTAACCGATGTCAGAAAAAGTTAACAATTGTCTCGCCTGTGGAAAGCAAATACCACACCGAGACTTTCATTCTTACTGTGTCACTTGCTTAGACCCAGACCACGATGTCCCCCGCTGTCGCTTTTGCGCTTTGTTCAACACCAGAACTATACATCGTCGAGCCCTTATTGTAGCTGGATTTTTTCGCTCTCAGTTCTCGATTTCCGATATGGCTTCGGTATGCCATCCGACAGCAGATCTTCCGAAAAAAAAACATAAGGATAAAGATAGAGACAGACCGCACAGGTCCAAACCTACCAACGACGCTTCCGTTAAGCTAGTTCTCAGTTCTCTGGTCCTCATTGAAGCGCTTTCGCAGCCCCTGATGCCTGCTTCTGTGGATTCACAGGCCGCTACAGAGACGCTTTCAGAGTTCTGTATGCCGCAAAACTCTTCATCAACTAAGGATCCTGCGGTTGTCTCTACCTTGGATGGGTCCGGAGCCGCTGAGCAGGCACCACCTTCCGAGGAAGTACTTTGCACTACCGATACTCGACACAAACCGACGACTTCTTTCGCATCTACTATTCTTTCAAAAATTACTGAGTTTCTAAGGCCCAGTGTATGAACTACAACCAAGGAACTGATGACTCCATCTCAGGCACCTGCTTCCTTGCCTTAGTCTCAAATGCTTAAAATGGCAGAATACCTTATAATGCTGATCAGGGGAAGCCAAGCTACCCCTTCCAAAAGAAAAAGAGATTTGTCCCCAGTAGTTTTATCTGAACAGGAGTCCAACGACTCTGATACCTCTGAATATGAAGACATGCAACCCCTGTCTGCTTATGAAGATTCTGATGCAGAGGAATCCATTCCTTCAGCCTCTCCACCTGGGGATTTCTCCATTGGGAAAACCCTTCATACTTTAAGGGAGCATTTCCAATGAGAATGTCAGGACTACCCTCAGTCTAAAAAGAGACTCTGGGAATTCTTAGATCTTCCACAGCACAGACCCTTGGCCATTCCTCCTGTCCTGGATGTTGTGGATGATGTTTTCATGGAATCTAGTTTGACTCCTGACACCCTCCCTCCTGCTCCCAGGAAACCTGACAGGTACTACAGAGTCCCTGACTCTCACAAATTTCTTTTCAAAAATCCTACTGCTGAACCTGAGGTTATCTCCCAAGGACCTAAAGGAATTAAAGCAACTTCTGCTAAGAATCCCACTCCCTCAGATGGGGATTCCCGAGCATTAGACAGATGGGGTAAAAAAGTATACACCTCTGCTACTCTTGCTATTAGAGCACTAAACATCAGTTCCATATGCTGAAATTTCAGCAGCATACCATGGAACTCCTCAAACAAAAAAAAATATCTTTTCCTGCTTGTGCAGAAAATAGAGTTAGAAGAGGTAATGCATTCTGGAAGTCAAGTAACTAAGCACACCTTACACTGTGGTTTTGATACCTTAGTAGCATCTTGCAGGGCAGCAGTCACTGGTTCTGTCCTTAGAAGGCATGCTTGGCTTAAGGAACAGCCCTTGCCAGACCATGTCAAATCTAAACTATTGGATGCATCCTTGCACAAAGACAACTTATTTGGCACCAAGGCAGAGGAGTTCTTAAAAAAAGATGGAAGAAAAAGCTAAATCTATGCAGAAAGTTAAGGATTTCCTGCAGGTCCAGCCAGCCAGGTTCAGTAGGCATTGCTTCTCCAAGCACTGGTCCTTTCCTGTCCTCTCCTGGTTAGTTCAGCCCAGACCCCGGGGAAGCAGACCCCCCCAGACTACAACCACAGGAAATGCAGAGATCAAAGCAATGGAGTTACCTCCACTTCTAAACCAGGGAGTGCAAAGCCACCCCCTCATGTTAAGAACTCACAATGACTCTACACTTCCACTCACTCCATCTGCCCACCTGCACTTGCCACTGGGAGGAAAAATCTCCTTCCATGCAAGCACCTGGGTCACCATTACCAATGACAGCTGGGTCCTCAACATAGTGTCCGAGGGATACAAATTTTCTTTCCACAAAGGGATTCCCAGTCCTTCCTCCAAACCAGTGGGTAGAGGCCAAAAAGCAAGTCCTTTCTCTGCTCTCTATGAGGGTAATAGAGAACGTTCCTGCAGAACAAATAGGCCAAGGTTTCTACTCCAGGCTCTTCCTGGTACCCAGAAAAGCGGGCACTTGGCACCCCATCCTCGATCTATCCATTCTAAACACCTTCCTGGTGATACCAAAATTCAAAATGCTCATCCTCCACCAACTACTACCTATGCTCTCCAAGGATGCTTGGCTAGCCACCCTAGACCTAAAAGAGGCCTACCTACACATCCCAGTCAGTGAATCATGCAGGAAATATCTACATTTCTGGGCAGAATCACTGCACTTTCAGTTCTCTGCACTTCCTTTTGGCTTATCTACTGCTCCCAGAGTTTTCACAAAATGTCTGGCTCCCGCCATTACTTTTTGCAGGCAAATAAATATTCAAATTTACCCATACTTAGACAACTACCTAATTCAGGCAGTCAGTCAGGAAAAGCTGCTCAAGCACCTGGCCTTTGTAAAGGACCTACTGACCTCCCAAGGGTACACTATCAATGAAAAGTAATCCAAACTAGTACCCACCCAAAAAGTTATATTCCTGGGAGCAAGCCTGTACACAGCATCCCAGATGGCATTCCTTACACCAGAAAAGCAAACTTACCTGACAGCCTATTTCTCTCAGCTAGCCACCAGACCCCAATTTCTTGCATTCTACTCATTCCATATGCCAGACTGCATATGAGGAAACTTCAGTGGTACCTAAAAAGCCTTTGGTGTCAACACTTTCAAGACCTGGAAACTCTTATACCAATGATACCTTGTCTAAGGAAAGATTTTCTTTGGTGGGCAGCAGCATGCTACCACAACAAGGGACTACCCTTCTCACAACTCCACACCGCATCAGACTATGCCTGGGGTGCACATCTGGATGGCAGGTGTGTACAGGGCCAATGGAGCCCACATCAAATACATCTGCACATCAACCAAAAAGAGATGTTTGCTGTCCAGCACGCATTGACAGCTACTGATCAAAACAGACAACACACTGTGATGTGGTATATCAACAAGCAGGGAGGGACTCACTCCTACCCTCTATGCATGCTCGCCATGACCCTTAAGCACACAGCCTCAGCCATGCAACTACACCTGTTAGCACAATTCCTGCCAGGCTCTCTAAACTCTCTGGCAGACAACTTAAGCAGAAATCTTCTGGACCCCCACGAGTGTCAGCTAGACCAAAGAACCTTCACCCTTATAACTCAGAAATGGGGCACCCCAAAGTTCGACCTCTTTGCTTCCCACTCCAACCATCAGCTCGGCAAGTTCTGCACCAGGAAGCCTCACTGTAGGGCCTGGAAAGTGGATGCTCCATCCTGCCAGTGGGTCAACCTCTCGGTTTATGCATTTCCCCCACTACTTCTTATTGTCAGGGTACTGCTCAAAATAAGGGAGGAAAAAACAAGGACAATTCTGATTGCCCCAGACTGGCCTCGCCAGCACTGGTACCCACTGCTGCGCAGCCTGTCCCCACTTCCACCGTGGTATCTCCCTCAGACCCCAACCCTCCTGACCCAGAGGGAGGAGAATTCATGCATCCCCAATTGCAGTACCCTCAGTTTGGCAGCCTGGTTTATTCCCTGACCACTGATCAAGCTGCCAGTCTCAGTAAACAGGTTCTAGATGTTATACGTGAGGCTAGACATCCTCTAACTAGAAAGTCTTCTGCTGACCTGCTACACAGTTTTCTGTCCTTTTCTATTTAAAAAAAATATGCTTCTGCTATCTCTGCTCATTTCAACACTGAGCATCTGCTTTTGTCACACCCTCTCATCAGGCAGTTCCTAAGAGGGGCTAGCAACTTGCGGCCACCCAGAAGAGCACCTTCACCAGCTTGGGACCTAAGCTTTGTGTTAGAAAAGCTCACCCTGCCCCCCTTTGAACCAGCATCTTCAGCAGAGTTAGTTTCTCTCCTGGAAGACAGCCTTGCTTCTGGCCATCACTTCAGCCAGAAGAGTATCCGAGATACAAGCGTTCATGGCTGTAGAGCCCTTCATCATCTTCCATGCTGACAGGGTAACCCTCAGGACTAACCCATCCTTCATGCCCAAAGTGGTGTCCAGTGTGGCTCTCAACCAATCCATTCATTTGCCCAACTTTTCCCTAACCCACAAAACAAGGGGGAAAGGATCCTGCACTCTATAGATGTGCACAGACAGCTCAGATTCTATCTAGACAGGACTAAATCATTCAGAAAGACTGATCAATTGCTAGTCAGCTTTGCTGCAGGGGCAGAGGGCAAAGCCATACCCAAACAAACCATTTCCAAATGGATAGCACACTGCATCCATTTCTGTTACAAGCAACATGGGAACCCTCCCTCTAAGGGGGTCAGGCCTCACTCTACCAGAGCAGCCTCCACCTCTGCAGCTTTCCTCAGAGGAGTCCCCACCAGGGACATACTGGAGGCTGCCACATGGACATCTGTTCACACCTTCACCAAGCATTACCACCTGCCTGTCTTCTCCAAATCCAGGGCAGGCTTTGCCACTGCAGTCTTGCAGGGCATCCTAGCCAGCCCCTAGTCTTCTTGACTGCCTCCACCCATTTCCTCAGCTTTGGGAATCAACCCAAATGTGATGACTGCAACAATGAAACACAAAGAATATAGTACAGGTGTGTGTACTTACCGTAAATGTAGATGTTAGAGTGTATTCACTGTTGCAGTCCTGGTTTCCTTCTCTACATCCCCTTTTCCTCTCTCTCTCTTTACAAGGAACTTTTTGGTATTTACTTCTACTGGTGGGGTTCTTCCACCATATCCTGGTTCCACTTGGGGGCCCCTGACAGTTAGGGCAAGAAAAACTGATGTAATGGTGTCGGCTGCCTTACTTTATACTTCTGACGACCTGATGTCAGTCCTGAAGTGACAGCAACCAATGCAGAAATACTACACCTCTGGTATTCGGGCCGGCCGAAGGCTACCCTGGCAGAGATAACCCAAATTTGATGACTGCAACAGTGAATACACTTGAACATTTACATTTATGGTAAGTGTACACAACTATACTTATCTCTTGGTGAGGAACCTCTGTGGATGTTCCAACTGTTACATATTCCTTATCCGATACATGCAGAACAGGGTATTGCACTCAATGATGGATCTGATAAGGTATGAGTAGAGTGGTACTGTAATTTCCTTTGACCTAGATGTCATATCCTTGCTTATAAGTTCGGCAACAAAGAATGATTTTCTTACTACTTTGGCTAGGTGTTGGCCAAAGGCAGATTACTGTCTGTATATGTTCTCAGATCTCTAACTACTGTCAAGTCTTAAGGGTATGTTATGCATGGAGTAATTTGCATGGGTAGATGTTTTCCCAAAAGGCACTATAATTCACTTCTTTGCATTGATTTTTAATCTGTGGCTTTGGCACTAGTCATTTGTCTGTGTTAGACCCTCTTGCAGGATGTTATTATGGGGGAAATTTGATTGCCCTCAATTTACAGTTGTCTGCGAACTTGTTGAGCCAGAGGCAGTTGACATTAGCCTTGACCTCTGAGAAGTAGGTACTAAACAGGTGTAGACCCATTATGGAGCCCTGTGGTACTCCACTGGTGACCTACCTCTTGGCGGTGGTCATCTTAGCAATCCTGACTACTTGGGTCCTCTCTGGGGGCCAACTGGCAGTGTATGGAGTTGTGTAGGGATTTATGCCTAGTTCATTGAGTTTGCCCACAGTACCTGAGTGGGACATTGTGTCGAATGCCTTAGCCAGTTGTAGGTAGCTGGTTATACACAGTTTTCCCGCCATCCATCGTCTTGGTTGCCTTGTCAAAAAAGGCTACCATTTAAACTAGGCATGACCTTCCTTTGGCAAAACCAAACTGGGATGTTGCCAGTGTCTTTGCTGATTATCTCCATCACGATAATTTGTTCCATGGCTTTGCATATTAGACTAGTCAGACTAATGGGTCTGTAGTTTTCAGGGTCAACTTGATGGTCCACCCTGGTGAAGGGGGTTAACGTTGCTGTCCTCCATTCACTTGGCATGTTGCCCGTTTTGAAGCTGCAGTTGAAAAGTGACTCAAGTGGTCCTGATAGGTCATGTTGCAAACTATTTAAGAGGCAACCTGGGATATTATCCGACCCCATTGATGCTGTGTTTTTTGCTTTAGTGAGCTATGACCTTCTCCCTGCTGATGGTTGGAGGGAGGTTAAGCTGGTAGGGATTTCACAAGTAGTGGAGGGGAGGGAGTGGGGGATAAAATTTGAGCTGCATTTATTGGCCAGCAGATTCGCTATTTCACTGCTCAGTGAAGGTGGTACCATTTACTACCAGCTCAACACACTGTTGCATGTTAACTTTGAGGTTTAGGACATAGCTGTAGAAGGCCTTGTGACTGCCTTTTAGCCTGAGAATCTATCTTGACCTCATAGTCGGTCTTTTTGGATTCAGTTAGTTTTCTAAATATCCTGTTTGGTTTTGTTAGTGAGCTCTTGTCATCTTGAGAACTGCTACCTTTTTGTTATACAGCCTGTTAGGATTAGGATTCCACCAGAGTGGTTTGTTTTGGGCTTGCTTCTGGTAGGTACATCGGCTTTTATGCAGCCATTTCCATGTTTGTACAGTTTTTCTGTGAATAATTTTGTATAGGCTGTTATGAATTCTGGACTGGGTGGGGCATTGAATTTTGAAAAACTGTCGCTTAATAGGATGTAGTTTGCTTTAGAATAGTTTCTAACTATAACAGGCTTTTTTGGGTTTTCAAAGCTGATTTTTATTTTGAATTTGTGATACCAGTGAGGACGTGACATGGGGGGGGGGGGGGCACGCTCTCCCATATTTGTGAGGACAAGGTCCAGTATGTTTGAACCTCTGGTTGACATGTGCACTAACTGATCAAGGGCTTTTGTGTTAATCAAGTCCAGCAAGCATTGTGCCTGCAAGTTGGTGGCAGTGTATATTTCCCAGTCTGTAGAGGGTGTATTTAATGTCTGCCATGAATAGTTTGGTTGAATGAAGAGCGCCTCCAGTAGGTCTAGGTAAGAGTTGTGGGATTCGTGAGACGCAGATGGTGACCTATAACTTGCTAAGATATGGTAAGGAACTCACTCTATCTGAGGTGATTTGCACATGTATGAACTCCAAGGTATCATCCTGTTTAACCAACCTTGAGGTATACTTGTCGCTAATGTAGATCAAGACACCTCCATCTTTAGTCCCTGTCTGTGCGACTGATGGTCTAAATGTGTGGAAGGCATTGTAGCCTTCACAACAGGAGTAGTTTTCGGTGGCTTAAAACCACATCTCTGTAGTGGCACAGATGTCTATATTGTCCAGAGTGAGGAGAACGTGTATGGTATGGAGTTTCTTGTTAAGGAACAGAAACACCTATAGGTTCCTTTAGGTGCTATTTGCTACATTGGTAGGTTTATCACTTTGGCATGTTCTAAAAAAGGCTTTAAGAGGGTGGATAAAATTTTAGCCAGTATCCTGAAGCCCAGAGGACATGTACATGCCATCTTTGGCAAAGCAACATGGGCTGTTGACTCTGTCCATCCAGGTTGACTGATCTTGAATCCCCATGGATGGACTCCAGAAATTAAGCCAGTTGTTAAAGTTCATCATTTTTTGTTCATACTGTGGCATCATCTATGGTGAAGGTGGAATGTTGCTCAGTGCATGGCACATACCAGTCTGAGACGCATGTTGAGAGGTCCATAATGTTTCCCTTCATATAATACAGAGAGGTACATCTCAGGTCATTTATGCCCTCATGAATTATGATAGAATCGTACTGGTACTTGTGATGCAGTAACTTGAGTGCATATGTAACTTGGCCGATCCTGGCTACATATAAGCAACCAAGTGTAATCTTCTCCTTGTCCAGTCTGGTAAGTGGAGTATCTGTGTGTTCTGCAATGGAGTCCCCTATGACATGTGCCCTGAGCAAATTGGTTATCTTGTGGGCTTTCTGTTTGGAGGTCCATTGGGTTTAGGCTTATGTGCAGTGTTTGGTGTTGCTTTTGGTGTATGCTTTATCAATTGCTGAGGATAGGCATTGTTGTTTGCATGCTTAGAAGGTCTTTGAGGTTTGGGGAGATTGCTTTTTAGTGCCTCAGCATAAGGTGGTTTAGTGCCTCAGCATAAGATGGCCTGCGTGCGTGGACACTTTGTATGGTGGCTGTAGCATGTGTGTTCTTGAAAACCTTGTTTGTATGCAAGATATGTCACTCCAAGGTAATTGTGTATGTATGTATGTCTGTCACATACTGGTTGTTCACTGACAATCTTGTAATCCTGAAAGAAAACATGAGACAATATATCCTTGTTGTCTGAGTTTGTGTTAGGGTGGGCTGTTAGGATCTGAGGACTGGATTTTACAGAGGTCTTCTAGAGTGGTCTCTAGGGTTAGGGACTAGAGTTTGAGTAGTGCTAGGATATGGTATTAATGCTATCTGATATGCAAGCTAGGTGCACTGAGCTTGACTTTCAAAGACTGTTGAAGACCTCAGCAGATATACTGACAATATGAGAGTAAATTGTGGCACTGAAGTCTGAAAGTTGCATTAAAATATTTAATAATGTGAACAAATGAAAACTATCTCCCAGCGTTAGTTTTATACATTAACTGTTGTGTTTTCCAACTTGGAAAGACCAGGCCTAGATCAGACAGACCTAGATGGAATATCCCAGTCTTCTTAATATAGAAGCACAAAAAGATTGCTTGAGAATGTGTGCTACCACAAAACAAGTTTAACAAACTAGCTAGACAAGGTGATTTCAAGTTAGGCAGACCATTACGAAGACAGTTTGAGCAAATACAATAATTTTAGCCTTAGACAAATGTACAAATAAATCAAGAAATCAGTAGTTGATCGCTAAAATAGCTTGTTGAAGTGCGTTTTTTAAATACATGTGCGTGGATGTTACGTGATGCATGTAAATCACTTCAAAGGCTCAGGCGAGTTCATGAAGAGTTGCTGAGCTCTGTGGAAATTTGCCAAGAACCTCTCAAACATGATACATTTATGCAGGCACTTAAAACAAAGGAAACTGTATAGAATCCCTTTAGAAGCGCCACAATTGCAGGACTACAGTAATTAAGTACCAACAAAAATACAAAGTAGCATGCTACAAAGT
Source organism: Protopterus annectens (assembly GCF_019279795.1). Taxonomy (NCBI): domain Eukaryota; kingdom Metazoa; phylum Chordata; order Ceratodontiformes; family Protopteridae; genus Protopterus; species Protopterus annectens. Next base: position 302,419,012 of record NC_056749.1, read on the forward strand.
AATACTACCGTTAAAGCTTCTCAAGTGCAGTTCTCAACAATCAGCAAACAGTACAATATCAGGGGTGCTTTAAAAAGATTTCAAGTGCAAACATCTGTAGATAAAGCAGTTAAGTCAAGTGGAAAACAGTAAAATATATATTTTATCTGCTAGGGATGGCACCGGATTTATTTTGGACCCTCTTGGAGTATGGCAAAGATGGTAAGCAGATGGGAGCTTTGTGAAAATGACAATTTGTAGTAAATGAGGTTAGCTAAAGAGCAATACTTGTTTGCTGAGTGGACTCTTAGTATGATGGATCTATGTAAAACAATGGTTGGGAGAAGCACTTAATCATCTCACACAACTGACAATAGCAGTCAAAGGGGAAGGGAGGGACTTTGGTAGTCAGATTACCATAAGGGGTGAAAACCAGAGACCTTCTCTTTCAAAGCAACAACAAAATGGTGGGAGGACTGGGGAAAGTTACTAGCTGATGTAAGAACCCAGACTGGTCAGACACTACAGGTTGTCATCCACAGTTTATCACGTCAGTGTGCTCACCAAAATGCACAGGAATATGTTTTGGATCCATTATATATAGCATTAATTAAACAAAGGCCAGGATAGCAATCAGTCTGTAAAACAGATTTGTACAAATCAGAAAAATGTATTTATTATTTATTTATTGAGATTTGTTAACCGGGTTGGTCCAACTGGGCTTGTGGCCCATTTTCAGTGGAGACCAGAGGAGAAAAGCTCCATTCTCAACAATTTACAGTATATAAAAATATGTGGGTTAAAAGAATTACAGAAAAGTTGACATACAGCAAGTTAAAGAAACAAAATAGAATACATGCACAAAGCAATATACACATGCAATTTTTTACAAAGGCAGTATATATTTACATAAGATTTATATCCATCAGCATTGTTGATTGAATTTAGAAAGTACCCACCTGGTAGGGTACTAGGTGAAAGAGGAGAGATTATATAGTTATGTATATGGGGTATGGGGAGATTAGGTTGGGTCATGACAGGGGCAAAGTTTGAGTTCATTTTTAAAGTGTGATAGGTGGGTGATGGAACGTATGACTAAGGGAGGTTTGTTCCAAGCATGGGCAGCAGAGTATTTATATACAAGTTTGCCTGCAGTTTTCTTGGGTTGGTAGATGTCCAGAAGTTGCTGATTAGAGGGATGGAGGGTCCGAGGTGGAGTATAGGTAGAGACCATGGATGAGAGAGCTGGACAGGACGAAGGTTTGTATAGAATGAAGTGTAACATTTGAAATTGTGATAGAAAGAGTTGTTGGGGGAGTTCTAGCCGTTGGAGAGAGTTTAAGGCCAGGCAGTGATGTGCCTTGCAAGGAGAGCTTGTAATAAATCTAGCTATTTTATGGTAAGTTTGTTCAAAGTTGTGGCCTAAATGTTGGTAAGAACAGGGGCAGTGTATAGGAGGGAGGAGAGGGGGAGTGCCTGTGCTTGGGAGAGTCTGGCATTAGAGGTTAGAAATTTTTTGTTGAGATACAGTAACCCTAGATGTTCTGTAGTCCTATCTTGCCTTCATTCTTACATATGGGTTCGGAGCCGATACTCTGCTCCGACTTAGCCTATTACAAAGCTCAAAGTCTTCTAGTTGGCTCGTGGCTAGGTAGGTATCCCATAGTGCACCAGTACAATCCCCAGATCTCGTTTGCTGCATCTGTGAGTTCAGATGTGCTTGCTTGTCTGTGGCTGAGTTTAACATTTTTCCTATTATTATTGTATTACCGCTTTACTTTTAGGATTTATATGGTTATAGATAGTGTATTAGAGTTATAGTAGTTTTTTAGTCGTGTTGAAGTGTTTCCTCACTTTCAATTACTTAATTGTTGAGAACTGGTTGGCCGTTGGCCTTGTTGTTCTTGTTTGGTATCCTGTGTGCCAGTCTCTTCTAATTAATGGCGCGTTTGCGCTTATTTTGCTGTTTTCCGTGTGCAGTGTTTTGTACTATTAGAGAGTTTGCAATTTAAATACTTAGTTACTTAAATATTTAGCGTTTCAGTTTGTGTGCAGGGTCCTTGGTATTTCCGACCCTTTTTGCCTGTACGACTCTGTGTTTGAGTGTAGATTCTTTTGAGGCAGTTTCAATATACAATTCTTTAATTTTGTGTGTGTGTAGTCTCTCTCTTCCCAGGACTAGGCCCATTTGAGTTAGAGGACCTAGTCCTCGTTGTGCTTGTGTGTTTCTGCTTCACCAGTTATTATGTCTAAAGAGGCAAAAGACCATAAACCTTTGGGTTTTAAGAAATGTGTAAAGTGCTCCCAGAAGATGTCAATTATGGATGGCCATAGTAATTGTGTTTATTGCCTTGGAGCTATTCATCTGCAGGAAACCTGTTTGTTTTGCCATTCCTTCAGCTCCAGAGTTCTTCAGAAGTGGAAGAACAAGCTAATTTTGAAAGGTCTCCTCAAGCCTTCCTTTGAGGAAGATTTGGCTAGTTCTTCGTCTTCCTCTAAATCTCATTCTTCCAAAAAAGAGACAATAAAGTCTACCAAGAGGCATTCCCCAGCGCCGGACGGTGCTTCAGAACCACTTCCTAAGATTCATAAGCCGGATAAGACTTCTACCTCCTTGGCTCCACTGACCTAGGAGACGATCAAAGTTGTTGATACTGAGAATTCAGTTTCGACCCCATGCATTTCGGAGCCGACTACTGAGAGACTACATTGGAGCTGGTCCAAAGATCCCTTGCCGGTCTCCCCAACCTTAAGGTCAACGATCTTGCAAAGGTCCACATCACCCACTCTGTTTTCCAGATTCTCTAGGAGCCTATCAGAGGAAGATGTGAAAAGAGTAGTGCTTAGACTCCTTAAGTCGTCTGCCTTGCCAAAAATGCTGTTGGCTCTGACCCAGTTGGTTCCGGAGCCACCTGAGTCCATTCTCCCTGTTGTGGTTCCTCCTCCGAGCCAGGCCGGGCTTTTGGAGCCAGAGTGTTCGGTACCACTGGTTGTGGAACCCTCTGTTCCAGCTCCCCTCGAGGCTGTCTCAGAGCCGAGCTCTGCTCCTGACACCTTCAGTTTCGTCCATGGTGTCTAGGAGCTGAAGTTTACTGGTCAGCCTAGACAGGGACACTTGGGCCCGAACCTCTTCGGTTCCGAGTCTCCCTGTCGGTGCATCGGCTAGGGTGAGCTCGGATCCTACATCTATCTCGGACCCGATGGCTCTGGAGCTGTTGTCTTCCTGTGTCTCCTGTGAGCCGAGGAGGTCTTTGGAGCCGGAGAGGTCAGCTTTCGAGATGATGAGGAGCATGCTGTCCCGTTCATCAGCTCCACTCAAGGGTACCGACACTCTTCCCCCTTGGGCACCGACCTCTGTCTCGGCACCTACTCTCTCTCTCGACAGCAGAGACCTGCAGCCTCAGGAGCCCCTGGTTGGTGGCCCTCACTTTTTTGAGACCTCCCTGGAATAGCCGTCTGAGGAGCCCCCTTGGAAGAGGACATGCAAGAGGAAGCATGTAGACTCCCAGGATGCGTCCCTTACCTCCGACACTGACCTTGAGGAGTAGTTCTACAAGTCATCCTCTGATGATGTCTCCTTTGTAGACATCTTGGAGATCCTTAAGCAGAGGGGCAGCTGGCCCACTGTTACCCCTTCTGATGAGGAGTCGGTGTGCCTGAAGGCTTTCAGGTCTCAACCTTCAGCCTCTTAGGTGTCTCCACCTTTTGATGAACTGTTAGACCTTGTTAGTCTGAAGGTGTGGGAGACTCCTGATGCTATGGAACCAGTTTCCAGGAGACCCAATAAATTTTTGTCTGCTCCCAAAGAGAAGGAATTTTTATCCAAGGGTGTGGCTGTAGATGCCATGGTGGTGTTGGCAGCTAGTAAGAAGGAACTAGCGGAGACTTCATCAACCCATCCGCCGAACAAGGAGTCTCGAATGATGGATAGATACGGGAAGCGTATCTTTTCGTTAGTGGCATTCATACTCAGATCGCTGAACTATATTTACAAGGCTTCAGAGAGATCTCCTTAAGGAGTTGGGAGATACTCTACAAGGTACAGTTACTGAAGTAGTCCCTGATAAGGTGTCTGCTCAGTTGTCCACCTTTAATTCCATTGTTAACTTCTCCATGAGGCTGATTTCTTATGCAGCCAATGGAGCGAGCAGGGCAGCGGGCTCAGAAGTTTCCCTTAGGAGACGCTCCTGGGTGCGCTTGTGTAATTTTATGGAGCCGTTCAAGTCTACCTTTACCGACGCCCCTTTGACGGTTCTTCGTTGTTTGGACCCAAGGTAAAAGACACACTCACCAGGTGCGAGCAAGAAGGGAAAACACTGTATGCCGTGGGAGTACATTTTACTGTCCCCTCTAGACCATACCCCAAGGGTCAGAGAGGTGATAAGATGTGGTTCAAGAAGTCTAAGAGGTTTTTCCCAGATGCACAAGGTGACTCCTTCTTCAGAGGCAGAGGAGGAGGACCGAATGGTAGACGTGGCCCTAGAGGCAGTGGTGGACTGCAAAACCAGGTTGGCTGTGATTCGTTTCGAGGCCATCCCTATCAGCGCTCCTGATGTGGGGCCCGGCTGTGCTTCTCTGGAGCCAGTCAGGTGTCTCATTTCTTTGTATTCAGAAGCCTGGCTAAGCATCACCTGAGACAAATGGGTACAAAGAATTATCACCAGTGGTTATTCCGTACCCTTTTCTCTTCCACGTCACGTTTCCAAGATCCAAGAGGATCCCGGATGTTCCATCCAATCATAGGGATCAAGCAACTGTAGAAGTGAACAAGTTGCTCTCAGAGTCATCCAAACTGTCCCCGCAGGCCAGGTAGGATTCGGAACTTACTCAAGATTCTTTTTAGTGCCAAAACATACAGGGGACTGGAGGCCCATCTTGGACCTCAGCAAACTAAATGAATCCATAAAGAAGGACAAGTACTGGATGGTGACACTGCAGTTTATACTCCCTCTGTTAGGGTAAGACATTTGGATGTGCTCAGTAGACCTCCAAGATGAGTACTACCATATAAAAACGGACAGAGCATCGAGGAGCCACTTACGGTTCTGGCTGGGATCCAGTCACTACCAGTTTCGTGCTCTGCCCTTTGGTCTCACCACAGCCCCCAGGGTGTTCACCAAATGTATGGCAGTAGTGACAGCTCACCTGAGACGTCTAGGATTCCAAGTGTTTCTGTACCTGGACGACTGGCTCCTGACCTCCCCCACCAGGCATCTACTCCTTCATACCAGAGATTCCACTATCCAACTTTGTGCCCAATTGGGGATTACTATAAATTGGGAAAAGTCTGCCTTATCGCCCTCTCAATTTGTAACTTTTATAGGTGCAGAAATAGACACAGTCATCACATTAGCGCATCGTTCTGCAGAATGAGCACAGAACCTCATACAAGTTCTTCATCTACTTCCCCTTCAAAAAGTCAAGGCAAAGACAGTGCTGAAACTCTTAGGGACCATGGGCTCTACCATAATGCTAGTCCCTCTTGCCAGATTACATATGCAAATTCTTCAATGGCTTCTATCGTCCCAGTGGTCCTTTCAACAACTGCCTCTGTCCCACCACATCCTTTTAACAGAATCTTGCAAAAAGGACCTCCGTTGGTGGATCCAACCCGACCAGCTAACGACAGGCACTCCGTTCCTTCCTCGTCAACACGTTGCTACTGTGACCACGGATGCCTCACAGATGGGGAGGGTAATTATCTAGGCAGGACTGTCCAAGGCACATGGCAAGATCACGAGACTCACCTGTATATCAATATCCTAGAGATGAGGGCAGTGCTTCTAGCGTTGCAAGCACTTCACAACCTTCTTCCTCTTGGGACGATAGCAATCCATTCAGACAACATGTCTGTGGTATGGTATCTCAACAAGCAAGGCGGAACCAGATCTTACCCCCTTTGTCTGGAGGCGATTGGTGTTTGAAAGTGGGCGATAACTTCCCAGTGCTTTCTAGTGCAATGCACATCCCAGGGACAACCAACGTGATAGCCGAAAAATTCAGCCAGGCAATCTTAATGCCTCATGAGTGGTCTCTGAAGCAGTAAATTGCGGAACAGATCTTCCGCAAATGGGAACAGCCTTGCTGCGATCTTTTTGCCAGTCCGATCAACTCCAAATGCAGCAACTACTTCTCCCTTATTCCCCCCCCGAGGGAGTCACCAAGAGACGTATTTGTTCACGATTGGCCTCTGGGTCTCCTTTATGCCTTTCCCCACTTTCCTCTCATAGCCAAGGTGATTCAGAAAGCAAAACTGTTAGGAAGCAAATTGATCCTCATCACCCCTTACTGGCCTCGTCAGATTTCGTTCCCATTTCTCGGGCCTCATCTACTAGACGATCCATGGACTCTGGACCCAGTGCCAGATCTCTTGACACACATCAGGCTCTGTTCACTCTAGCCTCCACACCCTCAACTTGACAGCGTGGCTGCTCCAATTCCATCCCTAGTCAGGCTTCATTATTTTTCTCCCGCTGTGATCCACATTCTCACTTCTTCACATAAACCCTTCATTAGAAAGTTATAAACCAACAAATGGAGAAGGTTTTCTATCTGGGCTGAAGAAAGGAATGTTGACCCTTACACTGCATCCATTCCAGTGGTTTTAGAATTTTTGTCTGAACTATTTCACCAGGGATCTGCTGCTGCCACAATTAAGGTTCAGTTGGCAGCAATACCTAATTTTCATTTAGTCTAACCTGATGTCACACAGATTGTGTATAATTTTCCTTAAAGGTGCTACTTTGCTGAGACCTCCCTCTCAGGAACTGGTAGCTTCTTGGGAATCTAAACTTCGTCCTGTCCAAAATAACTTCTCCACCCTTTGAACCTGCTTATTCGTGCCCATTGAAGTTTCTGTCTTGGAAGACTTTGTTCCTAGTAGCCATCACATCTGCTAGACGAGTATCAGAATTACAAGCACCGTCTATCAAGCCCCCTTATTTGATTTTCTGCAAAGATACTCTCTCTTCGCACAAATCCATCTTTTATCCCTAGAGTGTGCTCTCATAATAGTCTGAACCAGACTATAGAGCTGCCGGTCTTTTTCCCTAACCATTCCAATGCAGCAGAATACAGATTTCATCAGTTGGAAGTTCACAGACCATTACGGTTCTATCTGCACAGAACCAAGGAACTCAGGAAGTCAGACCAATTGTTTGTATCATTCTCCAACTCCAGATTAGGTCTCCCAGTCTCCAAAGTAAACCTTTCAAATTGGATTTTGAGCTGTATCTCCATTTATTCTTCTAATGGGAAGCCTTTACCGTTCAAAATTAAGGCTCATTCTACATGATCCCAGTCTACATCTGCAGCCTTCCAGGCCAGAGTTTCAATTGATAATATTTGTGCAGCAGCAACTTGGGCTACCCCTCGCACCTTTATTACTCATTACGAATTGGACCTGACCTCTAGGGGTAGAGCCTCCTTTGGTTCCACGGTACTCAGGAGTATTTTTCCGTGAGCCACCCAAGAATAAGGTGCTAGGGACGCTGTCCCATATGTAAGAATGAAGGCGAAATAGGACTACAGAACATAAAGAAGTTATGTACTCACCATAACGTTCCATGTTTGTAGTCCATCTCGCCCTTCATTCTTATGAACCCACCCTCCTACCCCCGTCCTGGAATGATCTGGAGACAGGATAATTTTTCCATAATAGGTGGAGTCCATTCATTATTGTTGTTCTTTATGGATAGCTTTAGTTCGGTCTTTCTATAGTTTAGCAGCAAACCGGATCTGGGGATTGTACTGGTGCACTATGGGATACCTACCTAGCCACGAGCCAACTAGAAGACTTTGAGCTTTGTAATAGGTTGAGTCGGCTCCGAACCCATATATAAGAACGAAGGGCGAGATGGACTACAAACATAGAACGTTATGGTGAGTACATAACTTCTTTTTTTTGGTGTTTTTTATGCATTGAAGTGTGTGCAGGTTGAATTTAAGTTCATCAATGATGACACCAATGAGTTTTGTGTGTTTCGGGTTGGATTATTGTATTGTTAGAGGATGTAATAGCAAAGGTGGATTTATGGTGAGTAAGAGAACATGGGGAATGAGGAGTAAGAGTTCTTTTTAGGGTTAAGGACAAGTAGATTAGCAGACAGCCACTGTTCAGTAGATAGAAAGGCATGTTGAGTTAAGGTATGAAGTTCAGAGATATTGTTTGAGATGGAGATGACAGTTGAGTCATCTGCATATTGGATGAGGGAGGATTGTTTACAGGATGTATAAAGATAATTAGTAAAGACATTAAACAGAAGGGGACCCAAGATGGAACCTTGTGGTACTCCGGTTGGGACAGGTGGGAATGGAGAGAAGGATGAGAGCCAATTTAACAGATTGCTGCCTACAGGAGAGGTAGCTAGAGAACCAGGCAAGGGAGATGGAAGATAGGTTGAGGTTAGCAAGTTTAGATAGCTGTAAAGGGTGAGAGATCGTATCGGAAGCTTTGGAGAGAGGTCTAGGAAGAGACAAAAAATGAATTTATTGTTGTCTTGGGCCTCTGTGATGGTATGAGTGAAGGATAGGAGGGCAGTAGTTGTGCTGTGGTTAGGACAGAAACCGTGCTGAGTGGAAGTAGAAGGTTATGCTGGAGGAGGTAGCTGAGAAGCTGTGAATTAATGCATTTCTCAATTGCCCTAGAGAGGGGGGATAGGATGGTGATGGGTCAGTAGTTGAATGGGTCTGTTTTTTCCTCCTTTATGCAGGGGGATAGTGAAGAAAGATTTCCATAGGGTAGGAACAGTGGCTTCTTGAATTGATATATTGATCAGAATAGATTCAGGATAGGTGATGGATTCAGAAGCAAGTTTGAGGAAGTTAGCAGGTAGATTGTCAGTGGAGGGAGAGCAGGGTTTGAGCTTTAGAAGAAGAAATGTGATGTAGAAAATAGGAACATGGTGAAAGGAGACAAGATTTTTGTTCAGAGGGTTGGGAGGGGTTGGTGGAGAAGTTGTGCTAGAGTTGGAGGGTATGAGTTTTTGGATGGTGTCAGTGTTTATTGTGGAGGGTAGCGATTTCCTGAGGAGACGTATTTGAGTAAGGGGAGAGGTTGGAGGGACAGCCTGGAGAAAGAATTTGGTTAAGAGTAGACCAAAACTTCCGAGGGTTGGATTTGTTATTGAGTTGAGCAGAGTTATATTAGGACTTTTTGTCTTTATTAGTTTTTCTTAGCAAGATTCCATAGTTATCTGTAGTTATGTAGCAGGGGAAGTTCTTTTGTTTTGATCCAGGCTTTTCAAGCATTATTTCTTTTTAGCATAAGGGACATATACAAAAAAAAATCTTAAGAGCTTTTGCACTTCAGCCAAGCTCCCACCAAGACAGACTGTAAATGCTGTGGCCTCTACTTTTAGCAGTACTGTCTCAGCTAAAGTGCAAAACAGTTTGCTGATCTCTGGCGGCACAAAAAGGCTCCAGGGCCATTATCCTAGTACACACCTATGAGAGTAGCTAGTGGCACTGAAGTCTGGAAATTTTATTAAAATATTTAATAATGTGAACAAATGAAATGATCTTATTTAACTTGGAGTCTGTGGCATTTAAAATGGTTAGTGCTGTTAACTGTTGGGAGCTAGTTTTGAGTAACAAGACTGATGGTAAATACACAGGGACAAAAGAAAGATTTTCAACTGACATGAACTTTTTTTATCAGCGATGTTTGCTTTTCTACTGGTTAGAAAGCATATTCATGTGGGTCATATTTTGTAATGGAAGTAAAGGTTCATATAGTTTCATCTTCCCTCCATTTCATCCTTTTGCAGTATGGTATAAACTAAATGTTGCAAGATCAGATATTTGCCTAATTAAGAAGATAAGAGCATTGTAACCTTTGAAAGTAGAGGCATTTGTTGGTATATGTGAAAACAAAAATTTGAGTGCATTTATTTTTACACAATTGAAGCTGATGTGATTTGTGCCATTCTTTAAAAATCATAATATTTTATTTTTTAGTCCCAAGTGCTGTTTCCACGTTGACTGATGACCTAATGAAATATTATCAGCATGTCACCCGAGCTGTTTTAGGAGATGACCCTCATCTGATGAAGGTAATTAAAAAAAAATGCATGTGTGTGTGTGTGTGTGGGGAAGGGGGGGGGTGGATCTATGACATCTGATTGACTGTCTACTGTGAATGACAAATGGTTTGAATCCAAATAGGGCAGCACAGTAGCACAGAGGATAACATTGTTGCTCATAGCAAGAGGTTCCCTGGTTTGACTCTCTGTTGGGGTGCCTTTTGTGCAAAGTCTGTATGTCCTCGCTGTGCTTGCATGGGTTTCCTCTGTGTGCTTCAGTTTCCTCCCACGTTCCAAAGATTTGCAGTAGGTGAATTGGACAATCTAAATTGGCCTTAGGTTTGTGTGTGCATGAGTGTGTGCATGAGTGTGTGCGTGTGTGTGTGTGTGTGTGTGTGTGTGTGTGTGTAAGAACTAGTGCGGTAAGGCTAGCCACCTGGTGGTGTAAACCTTGGGTGTAGATGATTGTCACTGTTGAAGTGACACCTCAACCCCATGTGGGAAAAAGGGATTGTGGCTGGATGAATTCAAAAAGCTGAAAGCCAATTTGTTTGGAAGTAGCATAGCCACATGCAGTTCCTTAAAGAAATGGAAGGGTCTAGCAGTTGGCACAGAGAAATAAGGCTCTAAGCTGTTAATGAGCTGCCTACTTTAGTCAAAAGGGTACTGGGTTTCATTAATTCTGCTTCCATTTGCTTGCTATGTCATTCTGAGCAAATCACTTGGGTGCTCTCAGGTCTTCTCTGTAGAAAGGCAGCATGTTGTTTCTCGGGTAGCCATTTAGGTTTCAGTGATTTTTGCTGTGGTCATTTCTTGGAGAGAGAGTGATAAATCTGCATATGGTATTTTAGGTGGATGAATGGTGGATGCATTTCTTTTAGAGACTGCATCAAGTAGAGGGAGACCATATTATAGCTAAGACAGTAAAATGCCATTATATGTGTCATTTCTACAGGTTCTGGGTAGAAAAGGAGAGATTCTATTGTCCCAGAATAGGAGAGCTTTGTTTTTTTTTTTTGGTATTCCAGGTGGAGTTGGAATTTTAGGATGGGATCCAGCCAAATCCTTAGCTATTTAAATGAAGTGACATGTCAATAGTGTTATTTAGATGATTGAGGATTTTTAGAGGTCTGGAGGTAGAATTAAGCATTGGCCTAGTTCCAGAAAGCATTGTTTTTGTTTTACAGGCATTAAGTATTAATTGTTCATTATTGACCCATTGAATAAGTACATGAAAATCAGTTTCAAGTTTAAAAGAAGAGATGAGTGGTTGGTGAGGAATAGTATCATGTCATCAGCATAAAGCAGACATGGAAGATGGGGAAAGTCAAAAGGGAGTCTGTTAATGTAGATAGAAAAGAGGAGAGGTGACAGAACAGATCCTTGAGGGATTGATGAATCGGTTGATTTGTTGAAATTCAATGAGAAGTGGCGGTTAGAGAGGTATTTATTTTACATTTGTTGACCATAATGGTCCGACTGGATACATATCCATTTTCAGCGGAGTCCCGGGGAGAAAAGCTCCAAACACATAACAATTTACAAATTTTTTAGGTAGATGGCATTAAGTAACAGTGAATACAGAAAGAAAAAGTAGATAGTACAATTATATCAGTTACAGAACATACAGGCTGATTACAGGCATAGCAGAATACATCCATCCATGAGGCATGAGACATTTTGTAAGTTGTGGTAGTAGGTAATTGATACCTTATTACCTAGGTTTAGGATATTTTATTTAGGCAATAATACCTAGATTAGTTAATATGATTGATCATCTTGTTTGGATGGACTGTTTGGGTAATTTGTATGAAGTTAAGGAGGTGGAGAGGGTATAAGGGTACTAGTCAGGATTGGTACAGGGACATAACCAATGTGACATAAGGTGGCTTTTAAGTTTGTGTTTGAATAGCATTGGCGAGGGTTCTTGGGTAATGTTGAACTAGGGCCATGTCTCATTGCTGATGCCTATTTCTGGGAGTTTTTCTAAGATCAACAAGCTCAAAGGCTCTAGTGAGGTCAGTAAAATGGCTCCATTAGTTAGGGCTTTCTTTATTCCAAGAAGGATGTTTTTGCTGAGTGTCTTTCCATGTGGGCTTTCTTAAAATCTGAACCATCCACTGTTGGAAAATGCAGGGAGCTTTTGATCAATGCACAGCATCTTTGCAGTGAGGCAAACAAATGTATGTCATTTCAGGATTTCTGTTACTGATATGAAGAGCTGTCCCCATCTGTAAATCAATTTTAGAGTTAAAGCAGTCGTGTATGCCACAGCTTTTGATGGTAGCCTCATATTAGCAGAGGTTACATAATGAGTGATGCTTGTAATGTTCTCATTTTTTACCCAACCACAGAGTTTGTTGATATGACATTCAGGAGACACAGGAAGATAAGGCCCTGCCTGTGACTCAGATAACCTGGGATGAGTTAACATCCTGGGCAGTTGGAGTAGTCAGTTGGGGAGGGTGGGAGTGAGCGTTCAGATACTGGCTTTGCCATCCTGAAGAGAGACAAGTTGTCATGGCCACTTCATTACTGACATCTACAGTAGGACAGATGTGCAGCTTGCATACTGTAACCAAAGATGTATACTTAGGTCAGCCAAACTGCAATTCATTCAGTGATGCACTAGCCTGCATCTTATGTGTCTGTGTGGTGGTGGTGATGGTGGGAACATGCCTGTGCACAAGGGAAGACATAGCATGCCCTCTCCTAAGCTGATGCAAATGTCAGTCATCATCATGGTGTGGGGTTAGATTATAATAAGACCCTTATGGCTTCCTGGGTAGTGGCTACATTGCAGTTGTCAGTCACCTATTAGTGAATGAATAGAGAGTGAGATCGCTATTGTGGGCCAGGTAGCAGACATGGGGGATAACCTACCAAAAATACACTACTCAGTTCTGTTTGTTTCTTTTTTTTCTGTGTTAAATGTAGAATTATAGCGCCTTCCCGCAGTGTCTGACTTCTTCACCAGTTGTTTTTCACTAAGACCAAAGCAGCAGGCCTATAGATGCTGCCTTTGCTGTCAAATATTTATCTTGATTATTCAGTGTAGAGCCTCTTGGGGAGGCCCAACACCCTATGATAAATTTTAGGAAATGTAACACCCAGTCATGGTTTCTTCCCGTTCCTAACCTGGCAAGAGGAAATGGTAAGACTTTTGAGAAAACAGCCAAAAGTAAGGTAAGATCTTTCTATGAGGACCTTCCATGCAGAATCCTAAGCCAGGCTATACTTCCTTACCAGTCTGAATTCTGCACGTTTCAGGTAAATTCCATGCTTGCTGATACCTATGCTTCTGATGGATGAACATTGATGTCATGTGCCAGCTACTTAAATCTAATATTGTTGCCCCCACTACCCACCTGTCACTTTAAAAATGTACTCAACCTTCAAAATGCTACTCCGGTATATAACAAGAGGCACACTAATTTCAACTGTTACCATTTATATCCATAAAATGTTAGTTTTAGAGGTTTATTCATTTTATACAAAAATAATTTCTATACCTCTAAACTGCAGATATTCATTTTCACAGTTCTAACCATTCTGTGCTTTTTGAGTGTTGATATTTCCAAGGGATGCTCAGAAAAAAATATACTCATTTGACTACATTGAGTATGCCTAGCTACACCCTTGTTAGCATGCATAAAATCTCAGTAGAAGTGTCCCTCTCACCACTGAATTAGCAGACAAGACTCACACCAGTGTTATATGTACTGTCTGTGGGAAGAGCAACAATAATAACTACTGCTGCAACTTCCAAAATTTCTACCTGGGAACTTGGCCCACTTTATGAAATTTCAGAGGCTGTAGTAACAGATTGCTGGTAGGGTCCTTCTCTCAGACTAGAGCATTAATTGGCACATCACTACAAGGACAAGTACTAGGTAACCAGGAATACATATTAAAAAAAAAATTATATATGTGTGTATATATATATATATATATATATGTGTGTGTTTTTTTTTTTTTTTTTTTAAGTATGTCTGTCTGGTGTCCATCTTGGCATACTGTTCTTATCGAGTTGGTATGCTTACTTTCAGCTAGTAAGGGTGATGCCTTAACCAGGTTCAGTGGAGGAACTGTTTCCACTCTGGTGAGGGTACATTATAAGGCTATATGCTGTTTTATCTTTGAAATATCCTTTGGGACTCTTGGATGACAAGCATGAGATCAAGAGATGAGTACCCTGATGCATCTAGTTACAGACCAGAGGCATTTGGGGTTAGAGAATGGCTCTTCCTCGGGCCATTCCCCCATTTTACTCAAACCTTTTTATTTTGTTGGCTGTTTTGGTTTTCCAGGAAGCAGAAAAAAACAAACTTGGAAGTAGACCTTACTCAGATAATTAGTAAAAACTGCCTTGGATAATTAAAAGTGAAATAGTACAAAAATGCCAGTAGTTTAACTACATTTTCCCCATTTTTTTTCTTCTGTTAGCATCATCTGGCACTGGCCCATAAAATGTTTAGATATTTGCTGATTGATATGTGCCATTGACACTGGAGTTGTAGAACTTAAAGCACAGTAACTTGGGTTCAGTGGGGCCAAATTGGGTGGGTTGGGGGGGTATTTATTAATTGTAAGCAAAATGGAACATTTGTGATTCTGGAAATTATGATTTCCTGCTCGGCACTAAATGTAAATAGATTTCAAATTAGTGCTAGTGTTGCTGGTACTTACTGCCACCTTGTGGACCCGAGCATGATTCAAAAATCTTTTTGGCATTGAGATGCAGGTTGGGTTGCCTGCCATATGGCGCAGCACTGCATGCTTAGATTTCTGACTGTTCAAGTCTCGTGCACATCTCGCACCTCATGTAAAATAAATGAATATTTTTATCCTGTCATACTCTAAGCTCTACTTCTGGCATGTCCCAGCCTGTTAACACTTCAGTGCATGTTTGATAGACTGATAGAGAGACGGTGTGCTGTAAGCCACTTAAAAGGATAGTTAGCACTACTAATGACTAAAAGGTTTATTTGCCTGGATTCTGTGTAGATAATTGTCTGTGTGAATTAGAATTTAGGCCTAATTGGAGCTCTAGCAGTTCTGCCCTCTCTTTGTGTCCTTACTATAGTTACAGAAATACAGATATGATTAAGTAGGTTGGAGGCGTTGTCATACAGCAAATAACAAACTTAAGCATGTATGTATGTATACATGATGAAGAATTGTGAGAATGACTTTATTGGTTTCATGAATGACTTCTAACTGCTTAAGCTTATAGGCGAGAACAAAAAAAAATAGATCCTCAGGATCCTCGAATTTAATTACTATTAATATAGCATCTTGTTGGGCCATGTCAGTGAGATGACATTTAAAGAACTAGCATGTGTATATATATATATATATATATATATATATATATATATATATATATATATATATATATATATATATATGTACATATATATATATATATATATATATATATATATATATATGTATATGTATATATGTATATGTATATGTATATATATATATATATATATATATATATATATATATATATATATATATATTAT